>NW_027188238.1:0-31387 GCF_041381155.1 Argopecten irradians
ATTCTGTGGTCCCAGGAACTTGATGACAATAGTCATTAAGAATGGATATTTTCATTAACATCAAAATAACAAGGAAAATGCTAAAGCTGTTATAAAATCATTTGACATATAACATCATAGGAAATATTAGAATGGGCTTCCAAGATTTTAGTATGTGTCTCTTATTTTACACCTTGGTGTCCAAGGAATCCTCAAAAGTCCAAACTGGAAGGAACACCTGCCAAATTTATTTCTTATTGTACAAAACTACAGTAGTATTGACCTTAGAAATATATTCCTCCTATCATCGAGACCGAGCCATTTAGTACTTTCAGTACTTTGATTTTAGCTTTAAAATCCTACTCCTCCTTCATTCTTGGATGGATTTCATCCATATTTGGTGTGAAACATCATTGGGGAAGGACAATCATATTTTATATAAATGAGCCTGGTCGGAACCCTAGGGGCTGAGGGGCGGGGCTCCAAAAGGGCAAATTTTCTTAATTTTAGCTTTAAAATCCTACTCCTCCTTCATCCTTGAATGGATTTCATCTATATTTGGTGTAAAATATCATTGGGGAAGGACCATCATATCTTATATAAATATGATAGTGCCAACCCCTAGAGGCAGAGGGATGGGGCCCCAAAAGGGCAAATTTTCTTAATTTTAGCTTTAAAATCCTACTCCTCCTTCACTTTTGGATGGATTTCATCCATATTTGGTGTGAAACATCATAGGGGAAGGACAATCATATTTTATATAAATGAGCCTGGTCGGAACCCTAGGGGCTGAGGGGCGGGGCTCCAAAAGGGCAAATTTTCTTAATTTTAGCTTTAAAATCCTACTCCTCCTTCACTTTTGGATGGATTTCATCCATATTTGGTGTGAAACATCATAGGGGAAGGACAATCATATTTTATATAAATGAGCCTGGTCGGAACCCTAGGGGCTGAGGGGCGGGGCTCCAAAAGGGCAAATTTTCTTAATTTTAGCTTAAAAATCCGTACTCCTCCTTCACTTTGGATGGATTTTTCATCCATATTTGGTGTGAAACATCATAGGGAAGGACAGTCATATTTTATAAAATGAGCCTGTCGAACCCTAGGGCTGAGGGCGGGGCTCCAATAGGGCAAAATTTTTTCTTAATTTTAGCTTTAAAATCCTACTCCTCCTTCATCCTTGAATGGATTTCATCTATATTAGGTGTAAAAAAATCAATGGGGAAGGACAATCATATTTTGTAATAAATGAGCCTGGTCCCCGAACCCTAGGGGCTGAGGATGGGGCCCCGAAAGGGCAAATTTTTTAGCTTCACCTGTACAGTAAAGGACCAAGGTGAGCTTATATCCTTACCGTGGCGTCCCGCGTCCGGCGTCCGTCGTCAGTCAGTCCGTGGCCGTCCGTCCGTCAACAAATGACTTCTTCTCCATAACCGCTGGTCGGGATTTTCAACAAAATTTGGCTGGTAGCATCCTTAATGGGCCTACTAAATCTGAAAATAGTTACAAATGATGGGGCCCTGAACACCCCCAGGGCCTGAGTGGCGGGGCCAAAATGGGTCAATTTGGTCTTATTTCACCATATAAACAGACTTCTTCTCTCTGAAACCAAGCATGGGAAAGCAACCCATTATGCAATGGTAGCAATCCTTATAGGGTGGGGATTTCAAAATTTTGTACAAATGAATGGCTGACCCCCCCCCCCGGGGGGCCCCCCCCCTGAGGGTCGGGGTCCAAATGGGTCCATTTGGCTATTTCCATATAAACGTACTTCTTTCTCAGACACAAGGCATGGGTAAGCAAACCCATAATGCAATGGTAGTCATCCTTATAGGATGGGGATTCAAAAATTGTTACAAATTGATGGGGCTGACCCCCCGGGGGTCTCCTGAGGGTCGGGGTCAAATGGGGTCCATTTGGGCCTATATCCATAAAAACGACTTTCCTTCTCTGAAACAAACCAAGCAAGGAATAGCACCCAATAATGCAATGGTAGCATCCTCAATAGGGTGGGGCTTCAAAATTGTACACATGATGGGGCTGACCCCCCGGGGGCCTGAGGGGCGGGGTCAAATTGGTGGTCAATTTGGCTATTACCATATAAACGACATCTTCCTCTGAAAACTAAAGCATCAGATAGCAACACATAATGCAATGGTAGTATCGTTTATATGGTAGGGATTAAAAAATTGTACAAATAGATGTGGCTGACCCCCCGGGGGCCAGAGGGGCGGGGTCAAAAGTGGGTTCAATTTGGGCTAATTTCCATAAGAACGCCTTCTTCTTCAGAAACCAAACAAGGGATAGCACCCCATAATGCAATGGGTATTAATCCTTATAGGGTGGAGGATTCAAAATTGAACACATGATGTTGGCTGACCCCCCCGGGGGGCCTGAGGGGCGGGTTTTCAAAAGGGGTCCAATTTGGCTATTTCCATATAAACGACTTTCTTCCTCTTCTGAACTAAGCAAGAGAATATCAACTCATAATGCCAATGGTATAATCTTTATAGGTTTGGGGATACAAAATTGGTACAATATGAATGGTGCTTGACCCCCCCGGGGGCCTGAGTGGCGGGGTCAAAAGGGTTCAATTTTTGGCTGTCTCCATATAAACGACTTCCTCCCTGAATACCAAGCATGGGAAATTAGCACCCAAAATGCAATGGTAGCATCCATAATAGGAAGGGGATTCAAAATTGTACAAAAGAGGGGCAGGACCCCCAGGGGAGGCCTTAGGAAAGGACGGGGATCCAATGGGGCCAATTTGGGCAATTTTCCATAATAAACGACTTTCTTCCTCTTGAAAGGACTAAGCACGTTATAGCACTGCCTCAAAACAATGGAAGACTCCTTATTAGTGTGAAAATTCAAAATTGGTGGCAAATGATAGGTGCTACCCACCCCGGTGGGCCTGAAAGAGGGAAGTGTCAAAAAGGGTCAAAAGTGGACATTTTCCATATAACTAACTACTTCTTCCTCTGGGAAAAAAAAAACTTAGCATGGCGATAGCGCTCATAAAGCAATGGTTAGCATCCTTATAGGGTTTGAATTCCAAAATTTTGCAAGATGATGGGGCTGACTCCCCAGGGGGTCCTGAGGGCGGGGTCAAAAGAGGCCAATTTGGCTATTTCCATATAAAACGACTTCTTCTAGAAACTAAGCACGTTAATAGCACCCATAATACAATGGTAGTATCCCTTATAGTGTGGGAATTAAAATTGTGCAAATGATAGGGCTGACCCCGCCGGGGCCTGAGGCGGGGTCAAAGAGTGGTCAATTTCCCTATAAAAACTTTTTCTTCTCTGGCAACTTAACGATGGGATTACGCTCATGAATGCCAATGGTTTTCCATCCTTATAGGGTTTTAATTTCAAAATTTTTTGCATATGATGGGGCTGACCCCCCCCGGCGGGCCTGAAGTTGGGGTCCCAAATGGGTCAATATAGCTATTTTCCTTTTCAAAAAAACGACTTCTTCTCTGCAACTAAGAATGGAAGAGCATTTATAATGCAATGGTAGCATCCTTATAGGGTTGGGATTTGAAATTGTACAAATGATAGGGCTGACCCCCGGGGCCTTAGACGGCAATAGATGCGAGGTCAAAAGGTCAATTAGGCTACTATTTTCATATAAATTACTTTGTCTCTGAACCTATGTATTGGATAGCATATTTGTATGGTATCAATAGCATCATTGTATGGTTGTGATTCAAAATTAAACTTTGGGAGTCAATTTTGCTTATTTTTCTAATTGTCTGAGTCTTGTGATAATTACTAACAAAAAACCAGGTGAGCGATACAGGCCCTCTGGGCCTCTTGTCTTAATTTTTGCTTTAATTTCCTTTGTTTAGTTTTACGTCCTATTAACAGCCAGGGTCATGTAAGGACGTGCCAGGTTTGTTGGTGGAGGAAAGCCGGAGTACCCGGAGAAAAACCACCGGCCAGCGGTCAGTACCTGGCAACTGCCCCACTTTAAAATCCTACTCCTCCTTCATCCTTGAATGGATTTCATCCATATTTGGTGTGAGACATGATTGGGGAAGGACAATCATATTTTATATAAATGAGATAGATCCTATCCCTAGGGGCAGAGGGGCGGGGCTCCAAAAGGGCAAATTTTCTTAATTTAAGCTAGATCCTACTCCTCCTTCATCCTTGGATGGATTTCATCCATATTTGGTGTGAAACATCATTTGGGAAGGACAATCATATTTTATATAAATGAGCCTGGTTCGAACCCTAGGGACTGAGGGATGGGGCTCCAAAAGGGCAAATTTTCTTAATTTTTGCTTTAAAATCCTACTCCTCCTTCATCCTTGAATGGATTTCATCTATATTTGGTGTAAAATATCATTGGGGAAGGACCATCATATTTTATATAAATAAGATAGGTCCGACCTCTAGGGGGAGAGGGATGGGGCCCCAAAACGGCAAATTTTTAGCCCACCATCATCAGATGGTGGGCTATTCAAATCGCCTTTCGTCCGTGGTCCGTGGTCCTTCCGTTCGTCCTTCCGTCCTTCCGTCCTTCCGTCCTTCCGTTCCTCCGTCCTTCCGTCCGTTAACAATTCTTGTTACCACTAATTCTCAGAAAGTACTGAAGGAATCTTTCTCAAATTTTACATGTAGGTTCCCCTAGGGGTCTAGTTTTGCATATTGCATTTTGGGACCAATCGATCAACAAAATGGCCGCCAGGCAGCCATCTTGGATTTTGATAGTTAAAGTTTGTTACCGCTATTTCTCGGAAAGTACCGAAGGGATCTCTCTCAAATTTTACATGTAGGTTCCCCTAGGAGTCTAGTTGTGCATATTGCATTTTGGGACCAATTGGTCAACAAGATGGCCGACAGGACGCCATCTTGGATTTTGACAATTGAAGTTTGTTACCACTATTTCTCAAAAAGTACTGAAGGGATCTGTCTCAAATTTCATGTGCATGGTCCCTTAGGTCCCTGTTTATGCATATTGCATTTTGGGACCAATCAGTCAACAAGATGGCCGACAGGACGCCATCTTGGATTTTGACAATTGAAGTTTGTTACCACTATTTCTCAGAAAGTACTGAAGGGATCTGTCTCAAATTTCATGTGCATGGTCCCCTAGGTCCCTGGTTATGCATGTTGCATTTTGGTACCGATCGGTTAACAAGATGGCCAACAGGAAGCCATCTTGGATTTTGACAATGAAGTTTGTTACCGCTATTTCTCATAAAGTACTGAAGGGATCTGTCTCAAATTGCATGTACAGGTTCCCCTTTGCGTACAGTTGTGCATATCACATTTTCAGACTGATCGATGAACAAGATGGCTGACAGACCGCCATCTTGGATTTTGATAGTTGAAGCTTATTACCACTATTTCTCAGAATGTACTGAAGGGATCGCTCTCAAATTTTACATGTAGGTTCCCCTAGGAGTCTTGTTGTGCATATTGCATTTTGGGACCGATCAGTGAACAAGAAGGTCGATAGGACTCCATGTTGGATTTTGACAATTGAAATTGTTACCGCTATTTCTCATAAAGTACTCAAGGGATCTGTCTCAAATTGCATTTGCAGGTTCCCCTAGGGGTCTAGTTGTGCATATTGTATTTTGGGACCGATTGATGAACAAGATGGCCGATAGGCCGCCATCTTGGATTTTGATAGTTGAAACTTGTTACCACTTTTGCTCAGAAAGTACTGAAGTGATCTGTCTCAAATTTTATATGTGAGTTCCCTTAGGACCTTATTTGTGCCTATTGCATCAGTCAAAAAGATGGCCGACAGGTAGCCATCTTGGAATTTGATAATAAAGTTTGTTTCTCAGAAAGTACTAGAAGGATCTTTCTCAAATTTCATATGTAGTAATATGTACAGCTGTACGAAAAGTTTGAAAAGCAGAGAAAAGATCCCTCTTTTGTTTGTCAGACATAAATCATTCTTTGGTGGGCGCCAAGATCCCTCTAGGATCTCTTGTCTTAATTTTAGCTGTAAAATCCTATTCCTCCTTCATTCTTGGATGGATTTCCTCTATATTTGGTGTAAAATATCATTGGGGAAGGACCATCATATTTTATATAAATAAGATAGGTCCGACCCCTAGGGGCAGAGGGATTGGGCCCCAAAAGGGCAAATTTTCTTAATTTTAGCTTTAAAATCCTACTCCTCCTTCATTCTTGGATGGATTTCATCCATATTTGGTGTGAAACATCATAGGGGAAGGACAATCATATTTTATATAAATGAGATAGATCCTATCCCTAGGGGCAGAGGGGCGGGGCTCCAAAAGGGCAAATTTTCTTAATTTAAGCTACAGTGTAGATCCTACTCCTCCTTCATCCTTGGATAGATTTCATCCATATTTGGTGTGAAACATCATTTGGGAAGGACAATCATATTTTATATAAATGAGCCTGGTTCGAACCCTAGGGACTGAGGGATGGGGCTCCAAAAGGGCAAATTTTCTTAATTTTTGCTTTAAAATCCTACTCCTCCTTCATCCTTGAATGGATTTCATCTATATTTGGTGTAAAATATCATTGGGGAAGGACCATCATATTTAATATAAATAAGATAGGTCCCACCCCTAGGGGGAGAGGGATGGGGCCCCAAAAGGGCAAATTTTCTTAATTTTAGCTTTAAAATCCTACTCCTCCTTCATTCTTGGATGGATTTCATCTATATTTGGTGTGAAACATCATTGGGGAAGGACAATCATATTTTATATAAATGAGCCTGGTCGGAACCCTAGGGGCTGAGGGGCGGGGCTCCAAAAGGGCAAATTTTCTTAATTTTAGCTTTAAAATCCTACTCCTCCTTCATCCTTGAATGGATTTCATCTATATTTGGTGTAAAATATCATTGGGGAAGGACCATCATATTTTATATAAATAAGATAGGTCCGACCCCTAGGGGCAGAGGGATTGGGCCCCAAAAGGGCAAATTTTCTTAATTTTAGCTTTAAAATCCTACTCCTCCTTCATTCTTGGATGGATTTCATCCATATTTGGTGTGAAACATCATAGGGGAAGGACAATCATATTTTATATAAATGAGCCTGGTCGGAACCCTAGGGGCTGAGGGGCGGGGCTCCAAAAGGGCAAATTTTCCTAATTTTAGCTATAAAATCCTACTCCTCCTTCATCCTTGAATGGATTTCATCTATATTTGGTGTAAAATATCATTGGGGAAGGACCATCATATTTTATATAAATAAGATAGGTCTGACCCCTAGGGGCAGAGGAATGGGGCCCCAAAAGGGCAAATTTTCTTAATTTTAGCTTTAAAATCCTACTCCTCCTTCATCCTTGAATGGATTTCATCTATATTTGGTGTAAAATATCATTAGGGAAGGACAATCATATTTTATATAAATGAGATAGGTCGGACCCCTAGGGGCAGAGGGGCAAGGCCCTAAAAGGGGAAAATTTCTTAATTTAAGTTTTTAAATCCTACTCCTCCTTGGATGAATTTCATCCATATTTGGTGTGAAACATCATTGGGGAAGGACAATCATATTTTACATAAATGAGCCTGGTCCGACCCCCAGGGGCTGAGGGATGGGGCCCCAAAAGGGCAAATTTTCTTAATTTTAGCTGGCCCACTTCCTGTTTACAGGTTTCAGTCTCCGATCTCGGAAAATTGGTCTATAGGGGTTTAAATTGATGCTGGACAACATGCAAACATTTTCGTAAAGATTTTGGTATTCCAAGATGGCCGCTGGCCCACTTCCTGTTTTCAGGTTTCAGTCTCAAATCTCAAGGAAATTTGGTCTATAGGGGTTTTAATTGATTCAGAAGGGGGAACTTTAGGTGTGGACAATCATATTTTATAAAGGACCGAGCTAAGACTAATTGGGATAGTACAGCGGATGTCCAAAATAGAAGCTTTGCTGAAATTTGGCTTTAAGATCTGATTCCTCCTTATATTAATCTGTGAATGGGTTACAACCATATATGGATGAAGGGCTACCAAGATTGTTCAACAAATGACATTTGCCTATTTCAGTAACTTACATATTCAACTAAGGAGTTCCTTGTATTGTTTATATTAATCGTTAACCAATACTTTATACTGTGACTTTGTTGTTTTGTGCAATGAGTCAGATGACCGTTAAGGCCCATGGGCCTCTTGTTTGTTACAATTTCAAAGGAAGCAATAATTAGATTATAAAATATATCCTTTATGGATAATGGTTTATTCAAATGAATATACATAATTTTTATGTTATACTATGTGATAATGTGATACACTTATACTGAAAAATTATTGGTCTCTGTTATTGACTTATAGCTACATTTCAAGGACAGATTTGCATTAGAGCAAAAAGGATCAAATATATCAGAAATTAAACAGTCATAGATGCCCTAGTACTGGTATATTATATTTTTGTTTTACGATTGTCATAAACATATTAACACAAGCAGTAAAATTCCTATTATTATATACTTTTTGTTTACTTTGCAGTTGATATGTAGTGACATGCTGTTGGAGTGGATTCAGATTGAACAGTGTAATTTAGCTTCACTGCCTAAATCTGACAAAACACAGTAAGTTTACATATGTAATTAACCTTATAGGGTCAACCCTTAAAGATATCAACAACACACAATGAGTTCACACATCCAACCCTAGTGATGGACTATACAGTATTTACAGTGGGTTCACACATCCAACCCTAGTGATGGACTATACAGTATTTACAATGGTTTCACACATCCAACCCTAGTGATGGACTATACAGTATTTACAGTGGGTTCACACATCCAACCCTAGTGATGGACTATACAGTATTTACAGTGGTTTCACACATCCAACCCTAGTGATGGACTATACAGTATTCACAGTGGGTTCACACATCCAACCCTAGTGATGGACTATACAGTATTTACAGTGGGTTCACACATCCAACCCTAGTGATGGACTATACAGTATTCACAGTGGGTTCACACATCCAACCCTAGTGATGGACTATACAGTATTTACAGTGGGTTCACACATCCAACCCTAGTGATGGACTATACAGTATTTACAGTGGTTTCACACATCCAACCCTAGTGATGGACTATACAGTATTTACAATGGGTTCACACATCCAACCCTAGTGATGGACTATACAGTATTTACAGTGGTTTCACACATCCAACCCTAGTGATGGACTATACAGTATTTACAGTGGGTTCACACATCCAACCCTAGTGATGGACTATACAGTATTTACAGTGGGTTCACACATCCAACCCTAGTGATGGACTATACAGTATTTACAGTGGGTTCACACATCCAACCCTAGTGATGGACTATACAGTATTTACAGTGGTTTCACACATCCAACCCTAGTGATGGACTATACAGTATTTACAGTGGGTTCACACATCCAACCCTAGTGATGGACTATACAGTATTTACAGTGGGTTCACAAATCCAACCCTAGTGATGGACTATACAGTATTTACAGTGGGTTTCACACATCCAACCCTAGTGATGGACTATACAGTATTTACAGTGGGTTCACACAATCCAACCCTAGTGATGGACTATACAGTATTTACAGTGATGGGTTTCACACATCCAACCCTAGTGAAGGGACTATACAGGATTTCCAATGGGTACAATAGTGATGGTCAGTATTTACAGTGGGTTCACACATCAAACCTAGTGATGGACTATACAGTATTTACACAGTGGGTTCACACATCCAACCCTAGTGATGGACTATACAGTATTTACAGTGGGTTCACACATCCAACCCTAGTAATGGACTATACAGTATTTACAGTGGTTTCACACATCCAACCCTAGTGATGGACTATACAGTATTTACAGTGGGTTCACACATCCAACCCTAGTGATGGACTGTACAGTATTTACAGTGGTTTCACACATCCAACCCTAGTAATGGACTATACAGTATTTACAGTGGTTTCACACATCCAACCCTAGTAATGGACTATACAGTATTTACAATGGGTTCACACATCCAACCCTAGTGATGGACTATACAGTATTTACAGTGGGTTCACACATCCAACCCTAGTGATGGACTATACAGTATTCACAGTGGGTTCACACATCCAACCCTAGTGATGGACTATACAGTATTTACAGTGGTTTCACACATCCAACCCTAGTGATGGACTATACAGTATTTACAATGGGTTCACACATCCAACCCTAGTGATGGACTATACAGTATTTACAGTGGTTTCACACATCCAACCCTAGTAATGGACTATACAGTATTTACAGTGGTTTCACACATCCAACCCTTGTGATGGACTGTACAGTATTTACAGTGGGTTCACACATCCAACCCTGGTGATGGACTATACAGTATTTACAGTGGTTTCACACATCCAACCCTAGTGATGGACTGTACAGTATTTACAGTGGTTTCACACATCCAACCCTAGTGATGGACTATACAGTATTTACCAATGTAGTTCACACATTCCAACCCTAGTGATGGACTATACAGTATTTACAGTGGGTTCACACATCAATCCAACCCTAGTGATGGACTATACAGTATTTACAGTGAGGTTTCACACATCCAACCCTTGTGATGGACTGTACAGTATTTACAGTGGGTTCACACATCCAACCCTAGTGATGGACTAATACAGTATTTATTTACAGTGGTTTACAGTATTCACAGTGGGGTTCACACATCCAACCCTAGTGATGGACTATACAGTATTTGACTGTTACAACCTAGTGAGACTATACAGGTAATTTACAGTGGGTTCACACATCAAACCCTAGTGATGGACTATACAGTATTTACAGTGAGTTCACACATCCAACCCTAGTGATGGACTATACAGTATTCACAAGTGGGTTCACACATCCAACCCTAGTGATGGACTATACAGTATTTACAGTGGGTTCACACATCCAACCCTAGTGATGGACTATACAGTATTTACAGTGGTTTCACACATCCAACCCTAGTGATGGACTATACAGTATTTACAGTGGTTTCACACATCCAACCCTAGTGATGGACTGTACAGTATTTACAGTGGGTTCACACATCCAACCCTAGTAATGGACTATACAGTATTTACAATGAGTTCACACATCCAACCCTAGTGATGGACTATACAGTATTTACAGTGGGTTCACACGTCCAACCCTAGTGATGGACTATACAGTATTTACAGTGGTTTCTATTTTGATGCTGGATTGTTAACATTAATTTGTTCTCAGACAAATTAAAGTTTGTGCAGACAAAGATAAACTATCTATCTGTCTTTCCATAGAAGAAATTTTACAAACAACTCCTCCTTAACTACTGGTTTACATTCAATGAAACTTGACAGCAATGTTACAGACCATGTATAGTGCATGTATTGGCTTACCAAAAGTTTGGTTGCCATGATAATCAGGTCACTATACACTGGTTTTGTAAAATGGATCAATTATGTTCAAACTTAGTCAATTGTTGCAACATATGGATGTCTATAATTGGACACATCACATGCTTCAATAACAGTTACCATGGGAACATAAAGGAGGAACAGTTGGTTGGTATGGTGTCAGATTTAGGCTAAGGTAAGCGGGTATTTGAGTTAGCCATTGACTTACAATTCTGGTTTTAACTGGTGTTTGATGAGACTAGGATACGAAGTGGCCCAAGTGTTCTGTAGCTAGCAATATAAGTACCTCCGTCCTATTTACTGGACCTCTGTAATGTAATCTATGTTTCTGACATGAAATGAGGCTGTATACATTTTATCCTGCAACTGCCGCACATATTGACTGATAACTACTGCCAGATAAACTTGAGGTTTACATGTCAATACAAAATGCTTTATCCCTCAATATGATCTCAGGAATTTGTTCCACATCTGCTGAAATTTTTTCTAACTTGACCCCGAATTGAACCTTCCAATAAATGAAACCTCATTCAGTCCCCCTAAAAAGTGACGTCACATTCACCAGAATGACGTCATTTTTACGATATCGAAACTTTAGTATGGCGGTGCTGTCTTTTCCTTGTTTCATGGCAAAAGTATGTGAACAGAACAATGAACAAAATTGCTGAAACTGTTTGTGAAGGTGCTAATGTATTTCCCATGGCAGTAAAAAGGAGTACACTTTCATTCAGTTAAGTGAATGAATCTTTTCTTGCACATCAAAGAAGCATCTTGCATCGAGCAAAACCAAGTAAATAAAGGACTGTTTGAATCCGGTTTGAACGCCATCCCTAGGGAAATGGTTGCAGGATAAACAGAATCTTACAATATAAGTTTTATTTTGGTGCTCGACACGGAAAGCTATCTTGGCTTTCCTAAATCTCGCACCAAAATAAACCTTGTACTGTAAGATACTAACCATGTATTCTCTATATAATCTAACTGAGTAACCAGGACCACATCTCGTTTGTGACTGACAACTATATTGTACAATATAGCACAGATGTTATTTGGGTATGTAAAAAGTTTCACAAATATAGCCAACCATTTACTATTATTATTACTCAAACGGTACATTTTTATTTTTATTATTCCTCACAACAAGACAACATTTAATTTGGAATGTCCCTCAGTAACATACTCTCAATTAAAGAAGGGGCCATGGCCAGAGGTTGAGGGGCTGTAAATATAATTGTCAAACTTTTACAAATATAATATTAATGACTTTGATCTTCATTTAATATCTTTGTTCTCAAATATGTGGAATTTCTCTATCAAAATAGTTATACCTCATTATTATTTTGTTAATTTGATTAACCATTAGATTAAAATTGTTTTCTAGGAATGGTATCAGTTTAAGTGAAAAGTTGTTCCAGATCACAGATACTCTACAAGTCACAGGTAAATAATTCACTTCGATATTATAGATTTATTATCATCATAACTGTTCCCTGAGAAGTACCTGGTGGTCCCTAGTCAGTCTATAACTGTTCCCTGAGAAGTATCCGGTGGTCCCTAGTCAGTCTATAACTGTTCCCTGAGAAGTATCCGGTGGTCCCTAGTCAGTCTATAAGTGTTCCCTGAGAAGTACCCAATGGTCCCTAGTCAATATATAACTGTTCCCTGAGAAGTATCCGGTGGTCCCTAGTCAGTCTATAAGTGTTCCCTGAGAAGTACCCAATGGTCCCTAGTCAGTCTATAACTGTTTGCTGAGAAGTACCCAATGGTCCCTAGTCAATATATAACTGTTCCCTGAGAAGTACCTAATGGTCCCTAGTCAGTCTATAAGTGTTTCCTGAGAAGTACCTAATGGTCCCTAGTCAGTCTATAACTTTTCCCTGAGAAGTACTCGGTGGTCCCTAGTCAATATATAACTGTTCCTTGAGAAGTATCCGGTGGTCCCTAACAGGTCTTTAACTGTTCCCTGAGAAGTACCCAATGTCCCCTAGTCAGTCTATAACTGTTCCCTGAGTAAAGTACCCAATGGTTCCCTAGTCAGTCTATAAATGTACCCTGAGAAGTACCTGGTGGTCAGTAGTCAGTATATAATGTTACTGATCGAAAGTACCTGGTGTTTGTCCCCTAGTCAGTATATAACTGTTTCCTTGAGAAGTACTAATGGTCCCTAGTCAGTTCGATAAGTGTCCTGAGAAGTACCCCACATGGTCCCTAGTCGTCTATAGGTAGTTTTCGATGGACGTCACGAATGTCCCGCAGCATTCCCGCAGCACGTCAGCCATATGTGGAGAGATACGAACAGTCAATAGAGCTAATCAATCCTGTGCCAGCGCCAATTAGACGTATATGATGCGACCCACGGTAGTGTGTAGTGTAGACTAGAATTAGCTCGGTACTGTTGTATAACAAATAAGATAATCTGCGATTACTAAGAACCTATCAAGTCTGTGAAACGGGAAGAGATGTTTGCTAAAGATAGTGTTTGGCAACTTTGCTGAATCACCTGACCCATGTTGCCGCTGAAAAGGAGTATAGCAATAGAGACAATGTTAAGCTGAATCAAGGAATCATAGATACTTCGCTACATAAAGCTTCCCAAATAGTGTGCCTTGTGACACAGGGAAATCAGCGAGTATACATTTGGTCTCTAATATAAGTGAGTTAATTACGTAAGACAATATGAGTATTTCGCTGTTTGTTTTCCACGCGAGTGCTTACACATTAGACATGAAGCTAACGATCAGTGACAAGGAGGATTTGGAAGCCTACAAGATCGCAATTCGTGAGTGGACTTGGAGTTCCGCGATGTAGTGCCTTGTTAAAATCACGTCTGTGTTCTCTTATAGTTCAACAGGAATTACAAGTACCGAACACAAGACTACGGCTTCACATGTGGCTAACAGGTGTAAGCTACTATACGATAATATAACTGAAGTAATGTACTAGTAGTGAAAGTAAAGCATAAATGAGTTATAGAATTCAAAAACAAGTTTTCTAAACGCTAATCGATGTTTCTGTAGTAAGTATAATGTAACACAAATCCGGTTAATTAGGTATGCCATATATAGTCACTTGTCCAGGCACATCTAAGCCCTCATCGCCCTCTCACGGCCAAATTATAGACATTAACTACCGAGTTACGCTATGCAAGGACTGCCTACTTCTTGTAAAATATGTTATGTGAGAGACAACTGGTAGACATATTCAACATAGGTGATTATAACAGGTAGTGCTGAGTACTCTAGAGCTATAGATGAATGATAGATATAGCTATATCGTGCTATGAAGTAGTTGGTGCTTCCTAGTCATCGATTACGAGCTAGATTGTACTGGTGTATGACTTGAAAAAGATGAACATATAGTTGCGTTTTTAGTATGACAATACAGTAACATAATTTTTGAACCTAAGATTTCAGTTAGCATTTGTTCTTTTCACGTGTAATAGTGACAATTAGATCTGATCCATCACTAGTGTATGAACTACTGCCGTATGCTATAACTTATTTGCCCGCATCATGAGTATAAAGTTGATAATATGTATAAGAAGGTAATGCATATAAAAACTAGGACAAAGTACTATTTATTTTCAGATATAATGTTGCTGCATAAAAAAAGGATTTCTACAAGAGTACATCACTCTAGAAGATAGGAAAATATTGAATGATCATTTGCTTTTAATGGCTTATATGCTGAGATTAGAGCGAATCCAGAGTAACGTTACAGTAATTCACATTATTCTAAATGATATATTTAATAGTGTTTATTATAACTATTGTTTACATTTTAGTTATATGATATATAACTATGTTGATCAATAGCCTCCCTAGTCCATGCTGACTGACGTCGACAGATAAATAAACGCATACTCTGAAGGTAATTAAGTATTATTGTATGTGACTACCTTGATTGTTGAGATTAATAACATTTCTCCTAATACAGATTACTGAATTTGTAATGCGTTTCTGTAGGTGCTAATCGATCTGCTACTGATTCGTTGTCTGAATGAAATCTGCACGTTACCTCGTCATAGGAAGTGAATCGTTCAGACTGTAATGAGGAAGTATTAGCAGCTCCACTGTAAGCTTAGCGTGGAAGGCCAGGTTTAGGAGATGAAGCTTGTCACCCATGGTATCTCTGCAATGCTAGTTTTCAACGATCATGAGGCTAACGGTAAGATAAGTTCCCGCAATTGCACGGACAGTGACAGACCTGATGTATGATGCTTATTGGTGTTACACAGCATAGTTTTAGCATCTATGCGTATACACTATACCGCAGGAATTGTGAGGGAGTATTGACTTTACCAATCGGTGAAAATCCTAAAAAGAAAGCATGAGTTGTGAAACTATGCAAGCTCATATAGCTGTACAATCACGGAAATTTTAGTACCTGTCTACCTATAGTAGAGATGGCCCACTAAACAAGCCATGAGAGTGTTTGTCCAGAACCTACAGATCGTACGAATTAAGCATCATTTCTTTACCCAGACTGCAGATTAGAATCTATTGCTGAGCTTCCTGACCATGATTGGTCTGATTTTTCTATCTCGCTATTTAGGATGGAGAATATAAGTACTCGGAAGTGTTAAAGGTAGAAAATTTAATCCACGTGATTGACTGACCGCGATTTAAGAATATGACAGCAGCTACATCTTTAGTGGAAACAGACTACTCAGTGAGAGATCTTACACCATTGGCAAGATCTTACACGTATATATCGCGATTGCCTACCCTGGTTGCTACGAAGTGCAGTTCCAGGTCTCGACTAGTGTTGAAGAAGGGACGCAATAGAAAGGTAATGCATTAAGGAAATGACTCAAAAATAGTGGCACAGATTTAGTGAGTCGGTAAACGTAGTAACTGGCATCAGATATAATGTAACGACGGGTACGTGTCACTAGTTGCATATCACTTTTTGCGAGTGCTCCTCAACAGTAGCACTAGTTCGGTCTTTTCAGCCATTACAGAAGTCTATCTACTAGCGTTTATTAAATGGCAGATAGCTCACGCACCTGGGGGAGAATGCTGACCTATGACAAATAAAACAGTCTAGTGACACGTACGAGCTACAGTGAGGGGCCATGATGCTACACCTACGGCAATGAATGAACCTATTGTTGATTGAAGATGACCGTTGATTGCACAATCAGTGTCTCAAAGCTCATAACTTGCCAGCCAGTTATCAGTGTCAAACACCGTGAGATTGCCCTTGGAGTGTATCATGTGAACTGGTTGTGGTTCGGGGCTACCTCGAAATCAAATGCCCATACTGTGTGCATGATTCTTTTCTTGAAGACTACACCATGAAAGAATTCTTGCTTGAGAGGAAACTAATGAGGGTAAAATCGCGCCTGAAAACCAACCATCCCCTATTACTACCAAGGTTCAAACACACGAGATCTTCAAAGGTCTGCGAGAAGGAGTTTTGTGATTTTCGTTGTTGTGGACCCTCTAGAGGAGGTACACATCACGAAGAGGATCTGAGTATCTTCAACCAAACCTCAACCTTCTGGAATGACATCAGCGCAGGTGGGGGGCAAGAGGTAGAGAAAGCTTCCAAACTTTCACATATGATGGCAGTTATGCTCCGAGACTAACTGCAAAGTTTTTCTCAAGAAGAATGAAATGCCAGTACCTCTTCAGGACTCATACGAACTCAGAATCACCACAAGTAATGATGACAACACAACACCATTGTACTGCATTTGTCGAAAGCCAGCAGTCAGGCATACACAGCGACAACTATGGTTGCATGTGTGACAATGAAAGAACTGCTTTATCTGTCCCTATCAGTGGCTTTTCATTTGGATAATGTTTGAGACTATCTAAATCAAAGTTGCCGAAGAGGAAAATGGTTTTGCCCTGATTGTTAATAAGAGTGCATGAAATCACCAGAGGGAGAAAACATAGAACGTCAGTAGTGATGTCAATTGTACATCGAGTTTCTTACTTGATACTGACTGTAACAGTATTGAATTTTATTAGATTATATCAATCATGTTATATAGTGATGTTATAGAAATGTGTTTCATTATGGACTGTTACTGTAATTAAATTTATAGGTTATATAAGAAAATTTCTTTCACAATTATGGACATTATACCCTGCAGTTAGTCTCATAGCTTATAACAGGTACTAATAAATTATGCCTAGGTCAGATGATTTATTATATTTATAGCTCATAGATATCAGTAATTATGTTGACAACTGATGTTGTAACAAGATTCTATTTTGACTGTACATGTCCATGTGTAATGAATTTTCACAGAGGAGATTATCAATATCATTGTTAACATTATGTATATTACTGTAGGGTACAGAAATAGTCTAGCCAATAGCTACTGCTTTAGACCGGTTATAAGGACCATCTAGGTATAATACAGCTTTTAATTTGTTGAGGCCACAATTTCACACACTTTAATGCAAATGTTTTTTCTTTGAATTTAAAAATGCTCCGAGTTGTTTTGATTGTTATAACTGCTATGCTATGAGTGTGTTATATGAAGGATTGAATTTACGTAGCATCATTGAATATTTAAGAAGTTGCATTCAATTGTTTTTTACAATTGTTTCATAAAATTAAAGTAAATCAATTAATTCACTGTTGTATTCAGTCTTCAATGATTCGTATTGCCTCTGAAATACTGGAAATCATGCATGTTGATCATGAGCTGTTCCAATCAAATGTAATCCAGGTACTCATGATTCCAGTATCAATATTTCTTCATATTAAGGGTACATAATCCTTATTCGGTAGAATCATATCTAACCTCACTCCACTGGAACTCCTGGTGTGAAAATTATGCTATTATGATCAGCTGACTGATTATAACTAATGCATCATGTGATCAGTGAACATGTTGATACATAATGTAACATACTAGAACAGTACATATAGGAGTCCTAGGTTTGTGTAAGATATTTCTCATGGAATAAATATATAATCTCCTATAACAGACAGGGTCATTTATAAGGTACAGATGTGTCGAGACTTTAAGTATTAATCTAGATTACCCGGGAAAAAAAAACGAGGAATCGTACGTCATATGATGATCTATTAATTTGTAAATAGTCTTAACTACTTAGTCACCGCAAGTAGTAGAGCCCCTATCTAAAAGTTAAGACGAGATCTCCAATTCAAAATACCAAAACCTCTTTAATAATCATAAATTGGGATGATTTTGGTCATCTGGATGTTTTATTTATTGATATTATGTGTCAGAAAAGAAGGGTAATAAATTTTTGGTGTTTAAAATTGTGTGTTTCCCAATTTGCACTGCTTTTTTTTTCTTCATAATAGTCTGTGATCAATAACGAATCAAATATTCAAAATTAGTAAACAAATAATGATAATACTTTGATGTTAGCTTTTGTGCCAAATATGGACCACTCGATCCTTATACTATCCCAAATTATGGTATTATATAATGGATAGTTAAGTTAAATATTGTTTTCGAATTCCTACCCAATAATATGGAAATAATAGAGATAAAAGATAGAAATTCTAAGTGATGATTCCAGAATCAAATATGGATGGGAAGAATTTTTTTTTTTATAGGTAGGCCTACAATACGAGAATATATATAAATGAGGACAATTTCTATGTGACTGAATTACCCAGTGCATATTTTATTTCTGAAAACAGCCATTAAGCTTTCTATTTGCATTTCAAAACACAACACTGCTAATCTCCTTTCAACAAGTTTTAATATGAAAACACATAATTATATTTTGTGTCTTTCCACAACAAAAAGATATGTCTTCAGAAAATGTATTACTCAAAACATTGAATACTGACCAATTATAAGCAGATAACAGCTGCTAACTAAAATTTATAAATTGAAGTTGTATGCGTGATGTGCAAAATTGTGATATATACACTTTTTCAGTAAGTTGATTAGTTAGAACAAAAAGTTTTGGTCTTGCTTTCAATTCGGACTAAACAACATGACAATATTGAAATAGTATATATTCATGTACAATGTAGTATATTTTGTATATTAGTTGAAAAGGTACAACTGATTTACACAAAGTTTGTTAAGGCAACAACACACTGTAAACTTATCTTGTCGATTGTAGTTGTTGAAGGTGTCATGGTAATGGAAATAGGCTAATTGCAATGTGTCCTTGAAGTATTTTGTACTTCTGTTACGTACAAAGTCAATTCAACACGTCCACGTGAATTCTGACAATTTGCAATCTTTTCTGGTTTGTTCTACATCTAAAGCAGCTATCTGGGATTTTCCTGTTGTAGATGCCTGGTAATTTTAACCTCTGCACTCGCTTGTGTCCACCACTATCAGCAATGTCCAATCCTATGTCTGCTAATGACTATATCCCCATAGCCCAGTTGTAGTCCAACAAAAACCACAGTCAATGTTAACAAATTTGTCTGACACCCTGCCAACATAGCCCTATACTAAGAAAGTAGATGGATCCCTGTGGTCTACTCCCAATTAAGGTACTAACAGTATTGTGGTGTATATAGGAAGGACCATGTCTGGGCTCTGGCCATCAGGTTAGAGGGTCCTGTCCGTAAATATTTCAAAGCATCTATGAATGACTGTTACTTTCAACCCAAAGTTCCACTTTCAGAATACCACAGGCATTGTTTTTCTAAGTTCGTCCGAACTTGGCCAATAAACAAGACGCTTCAGACCTCTTATAAAATACATTAGAAGTAATTGCAAATACTTTCGACACTGTCCCCAGTTGAAATCCCCAAATCTACCTGCCACTAAAACAGCACTGGAAGTTCATCTTGAGGCGCATGAATACCAGCATCATCTGTTGAAATTTTGTCAAACACAGTTGTGTGATAAGGGCAATGAGGCACAATTCACATAAAACACAGTCATCAGGCACAGAAAAACGGGTAGATAAGACCTTTGAACAACTTCACTTTTACACATCATTATGGGCGGCAAACATGACCTCACTATTTTGATTGGCTGTCAGCTGGGTTTTCAAATCAACATTTTCACACATTAGGAGGTTACAGTACATTTTTCCATTGAAAACATAAGCCACCACAACTTAGATCTTACTGTGATGCAGTTCCCCTCTGTCTCATCCAGGTACAGGATTCTCAGTTCAACCACCAGCTTCAACATTCTGGATCTGAGGCTATGGTTGTAATTGTTGCACAAAGACTAAGGAGATCAGTGAATGCGCATTTTCCATCCTTTTCTTTTGTACTATGTTCTCTCTCTATTCCTAAGTCCTCTATCAGGAGTCTGCGTGCATCAATTTTTCTTTGGCTGTGGTCCCAAGGTTTACACTAGAGCCCCAGTCAGATATCACTCTCATTGTATATGTCTAGCAGTTTATTCCGCACTTAATATTAAATAATTAAAATACTTATAAGAATCCTTCAGCAGGCAAGTTAAACACTATTGTATTTAACCTCACAAATATTTATGGAGATTATTAAGAAATACATCCTGTACTTTTTTTTTTTACAATTGTTGTTATTAAAAATACTGTATTTACAGAACACAACGATTCTTTTTACATGTAGAAATAAAAAACATTACATCAGGGCCAACCTCTGTTAATATAATAAAAAGTTACATGCTCGATTGTGAAATGTTTATTGCAAGAATGGGTATTTCTTTATACATATGACAAAAATAACATTACACGCTATTGTTCTGTATAGACATATTTATTAAATATCTTTCTCTTCTTATTTAAATAGATTTTAGTCATAGCAACGTTTCTTGATAAATGTATATTGTATATATATTTCTTATACATAATATTTATCTTTTATCATGTTAGATGAAACAACGGTATTATTGATCTAGTTACTACTGTCTAGTACGTTTTCTTGCTCATTTACGTAAAACTTAGGACCTTCATCACTACAAATACATTTTTTTGTTTAGGTCCATATTATTTTTCTATGTCACATTGAAAAAAAAATAGTTTCACACAACACTAGTAGTTAAATTTTCGTGTGTGTGTCAAATCAAGATCTTCAGAAGAAAAAAACATAGATATTGTAGGCCATATAGGCACAACATACGAATTATGAGATACAACAAATATATTTACGATCAAGGGTTAATAGCCTTAAATATCTTCATTCACAAATCAACCGTCAACAGGGGGTTTTATCTTGTATGATCTAAGCTTATTTAGTGTCATTTTTGTAAACATATCCTTATCCCGAGTCCGAAAAATAAAGACATTAATAATGTTCGACATTATTACCTGATATCGAAAACGAGTTCGGAGCATACTTTGTGTGTATTTCTGCGCGTGTTGTGTGGAATATCTCTGCTGCAGTATGCGGATTAGCCAATGTTTTCGTCTTGTTATTCTTCGTTATAATCTGCCAACGTTTCTTTTCGCCCCTGTGTTGTTATATAACTGCCGTCTAACGATAAAACGAAACAGATGCTTCTTAAGATTGTTTGAACAGCCAAATGATCGCACAGAAATTTCACCATTGTGAATTGTTTACGGTCCAGTGATTGTAACTTCGCCCACGGTAAGTGGTTTGTCTCTACAATTATGGAGCGCCGGTTAGGGCAATCCGGGAATGGTGTGACTCGTCACACGGAAACAAGCCTTATAACTGGTTTTTCCCTGAGGAAGTACCGCTTTGGTCCATAATCGCTCTTTAACTGTTCCTGAGAAGCTACCCCAATGGTCCCTAGTCAGTTTTATACTGGTACCGGTTTCCCGGATGACGCCCGGTGGTCCCTAGTCAGTCTTATAAACTGTTTCCCTGAGAAGTACCTAATGGTCCCTAGACAAATCTCATAACTGTTACCTGAAGAAGTACCCCAATGGTCCCTAGTCAATCTATAACTGTTACCTGAGAAAGTAACCAATTGTCCCTAGTGTAATTTATAAATGTTTGCTGAGAAGTACCCCAATGGTCCCTAGGTCAGTCTCTATAACTGTTTTTGCTGGAAAAGTTATCCGTAGTGGTCTCTAGTCAGTCTATCACAGTTACCAGAGAACTATCCGCGTGGGTCCCCAAGTCATTCCTGTAACTGTTCCCTTAGAAAGTATCCGGTCGGTCCCTAGTCCAGTCTAATAACTGTTCCCTGAGATGTTACCCAAATGGTTCCCTTATAGTCCATTCTATAAATGTTTCCTGAGAAGTACCATGGTTTTTGTTCCTATGTCAAGTCTTTTAACTATTCCCTGAGAAGTATCCGCGTAGGTCCCCTAGTCCAGTCTATAACTGTTCCCTGAGAGAGTACGCTGGTGGTCCCTATACAGTCTATAAAACTGTTTCCCTGGCAAGTACCCGTCGGTTCCCTAGTCATTCTATAAACTGTTCTTCTGAGATGTACCCGGTTGTTCCCTTTGTCAGTCTATAACTATTCACTGAGAAGTAACCCGGTTAGTCCCTAGTTCAGGCACAATAACTGTTCCCTAGAGGGAGTACCCGGTAGTCCCTAGTTCAGTCCTACATACTGTACCTTGGGAACTACCACGTTGCCCATTGTCAGTCTATTAACTAATTCCCTTGGAGAAGCACCTGGTGGTCCCTAGTACAGTCTATAAACTAATCCCCGAGTAATTACACGTTTGTCCCTTTTAGACAGTCTACTAAATGTTCCCTGAGAAGTACAGTACCCGTGCGACCCTAGTTAGTCTAATAACTTTTTCCCAGCGATGTACCAGGTGCGTACTATTATCTAATCTTATAGCCTGTTTCATGATATGGGAGTACCCGGTGGTCCCTAGGTCAATCTTATATACTGTTCCATGAGAATTTCATTTGTAGGTTCCCCTAGGAAAAACCCCCCAAGCCTAAAAGTTTTTGCATATTGCATTTTAGGGACCGATCGTTTCTATCAAGAGGGACTATGACCGGTGGCCATCTTGGATTTTGATAGTTAAGTTTTGTGTACTGCTGTTTTATTTCTTCGGAAATTACAGAAGGTATCTGTCTTGGAATTATCTTTTGGTAAGGTTCCTCTATGACCCAAGTTTTGTGCATATTGCATTTAGGGACCGCTCGATTAAACATAGCAAGGGAGACCCTGTGGCCATCTTGTATTATTGATAGTAAGAGTTTGTTACTGCTATTTCTCAGGAAAGTAATGAAGGGTCCTAGACTCAGACTTTCACTGTGTAGGTTCACCTAGGGCTTTATGATGTGGCATATAGCTTTTTTGGACCATGATCGGTAAGATCAAGATGTCTGACCTGCTACATGTCCTTGTGATTATGATAGATTGAGACAGTTTGAAAATGTGCAGAGAAAAGATCCCTCTGTCTTAATGTCAGACATAGAATCCAATCATTTAGTGTGGGCGCCAAGATCCCTCTGCTCATGGTATCTCTTAGGTAGGTCATCCTAAAGACAAAGTTTCAAGAGGAGAACCTATTTCTAAATCGCAATTTTGTCCATCGTCCGGCCAGTCTGCCACGCACACGATAAACAATTTGACATTTTCGACTTCTCCAGCACCACAAAACCAAATTTGTTGAAATGTTGCAGAAATGTTCCATGGCCAAAAGGACAACCAAAAAACAAATTTGGTTGAATGATATTATATGGTCCCAGCCCCCGTGAGGGTATGAGGGTGTGGCGGCCAACCAAACGTGGTTCAAATAGGCAAAAACTTCACAAATCTTCTTCTGAAATTGTCTGAAATGTAGAAGAATCATGTTCTCTTCCATAGGATGGCAACAGTCATTAAAGGTCAGTTACAAAAAAATCGTGAATATATATAAAGCTAGGTTATCACCGGGAAGGGGGTTCAAGTTTTTCAATACATGCAAATCTCGATGTATCAATGTTTAAGGGACTAACATGAAAATCATCGAAACATTGTATTTTCAAATTATACATGATTAGGAAATTAGACTGAGGTATTTTATACAATGACCAACTGTTGGTAGTTGTGAAGATTTCGTCTCCGCGTTACGGTTTTTAAATTTTCCTTAACCGTTTAAACTTCCAAAAATCTCTCACTCCTAAAAATTCCCATAAACGGTATGAACAAATACTCTTCACAATTACAAAAAAAAATGTCCAATTAAATAGCACCCAGGGTTTGGTTGTTGCCCCATGGAGAGTGGATCAAGCAGAATAATTAAAATGTGTATTGCTAAGGGAAAAACATATTTTATAGGGTCAGATGAGTTTGCCTGAAATAGAGGAAGGCTAATTTTTGGTATTGTTTTTTAATGGTTGGTGCCATAGGCAATAGTGAATGTTAGAAGCAATTGTCTTCGGTTAACATTTTTTATTCATTATAATTTTTACCATTACAAGAATTTCAGAAACTACTATAAAGAATAACAAAAAATAAAATAAAATTCTGATATGAAGGTTCAAATTTAAAACTTCATTTTAATTTATATAAGCTTTTTTACAGATTTGGAACGATTTTGAAACGCCTCTTTTCGTTAACATCACATCTAGGGTGAATCTTTTAAGGCCTCTTTGGCCACTAGTTAATTATTTTTTTTATTTTTATTTGATTATGATAATAGCCAGTTTTTATTTTTTGACTACATTTTTTCCTAGGAACATTGGTTGAATGATAAGACTTGAGATTCTTCATGACAATCCGGGGAAGGATAACTACTGAACCTTTTATTGCCTTTTAGTTGTAAATGGGAGGTTTATCACCACTCTAATATCTCCTCTGTATACACACCAATCACAGCAAATCTTAATTTCATCAAACAAGTTCGGCTTTCAAGGAAATTAATGCCAAGGACTGGGTTTTTTATTGCTTATTTTTTAATTGTCAAGACATTATAACAACTATATTCGTTATTAGGCTCCCGAATCAGCATCATACTCGAATTGATGAAGAGGATGCAAGCATATAAACTGAAACAAATCAGTAAAAACCACTCTAACTCGAACCCGCATTCCACGAAATACCACTTTATTCGTTGAACTGATCGCTTGGTCAGCGTATGTGTCCCTATATATTACACCTCTTACAAAACCCCAGATAGCTAGAACGCTCGGGTAAACTTCTTGTCATCAAAATACCCCTTATTCGGTTGTGAATAATAAATTTATCTCCATTTAATCTCAAATACCTAGCTATTTAAACAAGTATTGCTCAATGTGTTTGGCCATGGAGAAATTTTTATGCTCATACAAATTTTTTTAATGTCAAATCATTATATTATCTATCAAAAACCACATTCATAAAAAGTGTCAAAATGCAGAAAAATCCCCACGATAATTAAAATGTCATTGACATGCATTGTTTTGTCATAAGTTTGAGAGCAAATACTTTAAATGTTGATTGATCAATCGTGGACCATCACCTCAGATGAGTTTGAATACCCTGTATGCTCTCAAACTCTTTGATCCCTGGCCTTTGGGGTTTACTGTAAATAATACAAATTATTGTGTTGTTGTTAGTACTTATGGGAGTGTGCGGTCTTTGATGTGGCGGGCCCTGGCACACTCTAAAAGAGTGGTTTCAATGCGTCTGTATACCACAGTGATAGATTCATCCTACCAGTCCTGTGTTGTGATCCCTTGACAGTCCCTTTGACCTTGACCACGTTTTAGAAGACTGCCAACCAACAGCTTTGCCAGTTTGTAAAATGCCAAAAACAGGGTTGGCTGCTTTGAGGAGATATTGGAGAAGTAACTGGAAAAATTTGTTTGGCGAGTGTACAGTAATTCTGTTGATTGATAAAACTGTAAGTTATATTATTGTCTGTTGATTTAGCCCATTTCATAATTGGTAATACGGCTGTTTATGTCTTGATATAACATCCAAGCCATCACTTTAAAAAAGGGTTGTCCCATATCCTGTAATAAGGCCTTAACACTGTTCAATTGCTGGGGTAATGGGACACTTTAAACAGGGAAGTGTAGGATAATCCTTGTCCATTACCAGTAACTCCTAAATCCCAATCTCTCACATCAAAAACATGATAAAACCATGGTAATCGCAATAAAAGTATTTCCCCCCCCCCCCATCTATGTTCTAGGAATCAAGCATGCTCTCAACGCTTAGACCCTGAACCATTGTAACAATGAGCACTCCTTACCATGTAATCAAGATTTTGTCCCATTATCTGGTAATTATGATTAATGCAATCTTACATGGACCTGTAAGTTCGGGACCATATGATATCTCAAACCAAGTGTAACAAATTTTTTGTCTTGGCAAACCCGTAGTCTGCGACTGCGGGGAACGGGGGGGTTGACAACCAAAATCTTTCACGAGGGTTGATACTTACTTGGTCTGTGTGTGGTCTACCTGACAGACCCCATGGTTTATTCTATTTTCTTCCGATTACCTTAAAGGAGAACGTTATAAAAATTTCAGTCATAATAGAAACATTTTCAAAGCAGACGCCAGCATAAGAACATTGCAAATGTAATCAAAATTAAAGATGTCAACCATAGTCACCACCTGTACAGATCAAAATCACGTCGCATTGTCTAGTGCATGATGAGCTGTCTTTTCCCTACATACCTGTAAAAGGACAGTTAAACTTTCTCCCTAGCAACTGTGGGATACAAAACCCTTGTCAAGTATGGGAGAAGAAATTCACTCCATACAGGTAACTAAGTCTGATCCGTACCAGGTAATTATGATATATCACTCCATTCTGGTACTAAGGCCCAACACACACCTTATATAGTTAACACATAATATTTAAGGTTTCTGAACATTATTCAGATTTTGTAACCCACCATCTGAGTTTTACGCCACCATCATCAGATGGTGGGGCCCTAATCAAATCGCCTTTTCGTCCGTGGGTCCCCGGTCTCCCCTGTCCGTCCTTCCGTCCGTCCAATTAACACATATCCTTTGTACCGGTATGGTAATTATCAAGAAAAAGTGCTGAAGGGGACTACTTATTTTTAATTTCACATGTAGGGTTCCCATAGTGCCCTAGTTGTGTCATTATTGCAATTATGGGACCAACTCTGTCAACAAGATGGCCGACAGCGCAGCCAACTTTGATTTTTGTCTAGTTAATGTTTGTTAACGCTATTTCTTCAGAAAGTACTGAGACGGAACTTTCTCAAATTTCAAATGTAAGATCCCCTAGGGAACCCTAGTTTGTGCATATTGCATTTTGGGGACCAGAGTCGTTCAACAATATGGATCGAACTGTTGCGCCATTCTTTGATTTAGATAGTTAAAGTATGTTACCGCGCTATTTCCCAGAAAGAACTGAAGGGTCTCTTTACTCAAATGTTCATATGTACTGTTTCTCCTTGGACCCTAGTTGTATCATATTCGCAATTTTGGGGAATCCGATCAATCAACAAGATGGCCGATCCTTACCCGACCCGCGGTCATCTTGGGATTTTGATAGTTTTAAAGTTTGTTACCTCTATTTTCCAGAAAGTTACTGAAGGGAATCTTACTCAGATTATCACATATGCATGTATCTCTCCTTGGATCCATAGTATTGTGCCCATAATTCAGCATTACAGGGACCAATCTCGGTCCATCAAGAATGGACAGACGTGGTGGCCTTCTTGGGATTGTCTTTAGATAGTTTAAAGTTTGTTAGTACTGCGACATATATCAGTCCAAACGCACATGAAAGGATCTTTCTCAAGTTTCATCACTAAGTTCGTTTGTAGTACACACAGCTTGAATATGCAGGCAAAGGATCCCTCATTTCACATTGTTCAGACATAGGATCATTCTTTTTGGTGTTGCGCACTGGGATCTCTTGTCCTAGCTGTGTAGTCCTGATTTTCAGCTGAATAGGTGATAATATTTCCAGCTGTGTAGTTCGCATTTTACCAAACAGGTAACACAGCGGATATGTATTGCCTGGGTTTGAGTACTGAAAGAAGATGGATGGAAATAATTGAGGTAAATCATGTATCATGAGAATAGAGCTTGAAAGATCAAGATTTCTTTGTACCTCAGTATAAGTTCAAAAACTTAATGGCAAACTTTGTGCTGAATAGTCTGATTTTCTGTCCTATAAGCTCAAGCATGTGTAATTAAAGGACCCTGGTAAACACATTTGTTGTGGTACTTACTTACAGAAAGCCGAGAGCCTTCCTCTGCATTAACGAACCGATACAAAAAAAAAAAGAAGACACAATCTCTCTATATTAAGTTTCGAAAACTAATTGCTATACATGAAACAACAGGGTTTCCAGGGTGAAGAAAACGGAAGTGTTTTTTGCTCACTCAATTGTGGTATATAATGCGGTTTGCTACACAGAACCCATTAACTCATATGTAAGTCAATTATTGAATGATTTTTCATGTTTGCAAGAGACAACATTTGTTTGGTCGCACTTTGGTGGTAATTGGATGAGCGTGGACATTGGAACTATTCCTGCCTACATGTTTACAAAGAGCGGGAACAACTTGTATCCTTAACACATCAGTCACAAAGTGGTTGCTGTAGTAATACCGTCATACTGCAAACCATCAGTTCACCAGTGGCGCTGTATGATACTGTTACTGGATCCATCAGTCACCAGTGGTAGCTGTTAAAATACTGTCTATGATCCATCGTCACCATAGGTAGCCTGTAGTAATACTGTCTTACTGAACCATCAGCTCACCAGTGGTAGCTTATTGAATACTGTCTACTGAACCATCAGTCACCAGTGGTAGCTGTAAAATACAGTCTACTAGAATACCATCAGTCACCAGTGTAAGCTGTAAATAATACGTCTACTGAACCATCATTCACAGAGGTAGTCTGTATTAATACTGTCTACTGAACCATCAGGTCACCAGATGGTTGCTGTATTCTCTTACTGATCCTTCTATGACCATCAGTCACCAGTGGTAGCTGTAGATTGTATAGACTGTCCCTACTGATCCACTTCAGTCACCAGTGGTTAGACTGTATTAATAATTGTCTTCTGAACCATCAGTCACCAGTGGTAGCTGTAGCTTATTAATACTGTCTACTGAACCATCAGTCACCAGTGGTAGCTGTATTAATACTGTCTACTGAACCATCAGTCACCAGTGGTAGCTGTATTAATACTGTCTACTGAACCATCAGTCACCAGTGGTAGCTGTATTAATACTGTCTACTGATCCATCAGTCACCAGTGGTAGCTGTATTAATACTGTCTACTGAACCATCAGTCACCAGTGGTAGCTGTATTAATACTGTCTACTGATCCATCAGTCACCAGTGGTAGCTGTATTAATACTGTCTACTGATCCATCAGTCACCAGTGGTAGCTGTATTAATACTGTCTACTGAACCATCAGTCACCAGTGGTAGCTGTATTAATACTGTCTACTGAACCATCAGTCACCAGTGGTAGCTGTATTAATACTGTCTACTGAACCATCAGTCACCAGTGGTAGCTGTATTAATACTGTCTACTGAACCATCAGTCACCAGTGGTAATCTCATATCTCTAATACTGTCAGACTGATCCTCGCTGTCACAATGCGTATCTGTAATTAATACCATGTCTACTGAACCATTCAAGTCACCATTGTGTAGCTTGTATTAATACTGTCTTATCTGAGAGCCATCAGACACCACTGTAGCTGTATTAATACTGGTCCTACTGAACCCAACAGTCACCAGTTTGAGCTGTATGAATACTGAGTCTACTGATCCAGTCAGTCCACCAGTTGGTAGCTGATTTATTCTTGTCTACTGAATCATCCGTCACCAGTTGTGTAGCCTGTACTCTATTTACTGTCTACTGATCCATCAGTCATTCAGTGGGTAGCCTGTATTAATTACTGTCTACTGAAACCCATCATTCACCAGAGTGGTAGCTGGTATTTAATACTGTCTTCAGAACCATCAGTCAACAGTGGGTTACGCAGTATTTTAATACTGTCTTACTGCATCCTCAGTCTACCTCTCTTCGGTCTCTGATGTATAATATTGTCTACTGATTCCATCATTCACCAGTGGAGTACTACTTATTAATACTGACTACTGGATCCATCAGTCACCAGTGTTAGCCTGTATTGATCACTCGTTTTAACCAGATCCGATTCAGTCACTCTGTTGGGTAAGCTGTATTTTATACTGTCTACCTGAACCATCTCTGTGGTCACCAGTGTTAGCGGTATAAATAATGTCTACTGATCCAATACATCCAACCAGAGAGTAGCTAAATTTAATACTATCTACTGAACCATCAGATCACCAGTGGTAAGCCTGTATTAAACACTGTCAACTGATCCATCAGTCACCCAGTGGAAAGCTGTATAAATACTGTCCAACTAGATTCCATCAGTCACCAGTGGTAGCTGACTCGATACTATCTACTGGAACCATCAGACACCAGTGGTAAATCTGTAATTAATTACTGTCTACTGAACCATCCGTCAACAGTGGTAGCTGTCTTGATACTGTCCTACTGAACCATCCAGTCACCACTTAATGTAGGTAGCCTATATTAATACTGTTCTACTGATCCAACAGTCACCAGTGGTAGTCTGTATGAATTACTGTCTACTGATACCCTCCGTCACCAGTGCGTAGTCTGTAATAATACTGTCTTACTGATCACACATCTTTCACCACTGGTAGCTAGCTGTATAATTACTGTTCAACTGAACCATCAGTCACCCGTTGATAGATGTATTATTACTTGTCTACTGAACCCAATCAGTCACCAGTGGTAGCTGAATTAATACTGTCTACAGAAAACCCATCAGCTCACCAGTGGTAGCTGTATAATACTGTCCTACTGAACTATCCGTCCACCATTGGTCAGTTCACGAATTTCGATACTGTCTACTGAATTCCATCATTCTACCAGTGGTAGCCTGTATTTGATACTGTCTACTGTAACCAACATACACCAGAGGTAGCCCTAATTGACACTGGTTTACTGATTCAACAGTCACCAGTGGTAGCAGTATTTGATACTGTCAACTTGAACCATCAGGTTCTCCAGTTGGTAGGCTGTAATAATACTTGTTTACTTGATCCATCAGTCACCAGTAGTAGCATTATTAATACGTCTACTGAACCATCAGTCATCCAGTGAGGCATCTGTATTCCTTACTGATCTACTGGAATCTTCATATCAAACAGTGAGCAGCTGTAGTAATAACTGTCTACATGATACATTCAGATATGTCACCTGTGGTAGCCTGTATT
>NW_027188239.1:0-31299 GCF_041381155.1 Argopecten irradians
CTCAAAACTACCTAGGAATGTCGATTGAGATACAAGGTATTAATGTGACTTGTCCATAACGCTTCGTGTCAAACAGTTTGTATCTGTCTTCATATTCCCATAGACTACCTATGGTCTACAAAAACTGAGTATAGCGCACATTTAATGTTAGAAATTTCGTACGATATTTTATGGGTCAACTAATCATTAATACATCTTCTTCGGGCCAAAATAACTCTGATAACTTATATACTTTTTCTCCCCTTCCTTGTGTAGTTAACCTCAAGCTCCATTGATAATAATTGTTTGAGCATGGTTTTATACAAATCTTGATTGGCCAATCGCGTATCACCTTCGATGGATTTTTTTAATCTTAGTCAAACGTTGTTTTTCACGCGTGGAGAGTTTTCTAATATGGGTTTCCTAGATTCATTTTAGATTTTCCCTGCTAAATTGAATATTGAAAATGTTCCTTTATAGTGTATTATTTTCTCCTGTCATACATGACAGAGGTTGAAATTCCCGTTAGTGTGCTAGGCGGACATTAAAGCAGTAACACCTCTGTCTCTATCACCGCGATTGGTTGGCTCCACACCGCAGCTAGGCACTGTGAACGTCTATACAAACAATGTGTGCCTACCGTTTTTTTACGCACTTGCGAGACGTTTTCCTGAATCATACGGAATTGTTCACATCCAGTTTTCGGTTAAAGTTTGGAGTTGTGAAACACTTATTCTTCCGCTGGCCTGTCTTCGTACGGCGGATCAAGGGACTTTCATCCCATACTTTGACAGGCGCATTGTCCCCGCAGTTGCTATAGGGAAATTGATAAACTTTGTCTTTTACCACGGGACACCATGGAGGAAAAGGAACAGTCTCAGCATCTCACACGCTTAGACAGTGACTGTCAGTGTAAATACATGTCGGCGAACCATTTTTACAACGCACCTAGCACACGTTCATATTTCAACCTGATTTTTCTCTACCATTTTCTCGTTCTATAAAGTATGAGAGAAAAAAAGAAATCAAACATGGCGGACCTGCTAGGTGAACAGACGGACTTGATCTCAATATATCTCGTGAAGGATTTTGACCATCAACCCTCCGGCAAGCCCTCGGGCTGAGTAGCCAAAATCTTTCACTCGTGTTGGGTACTATCCTGGTCCACTCTGACAAGCCCATGTAAGAATTATAATTCTAATCTATAACACCTCGAGTGAAATATTTCTGACACATCAACCTTCGGCAAGCCTCGGGTTGACCAGCCAAAATCTTTCACTCGGTTGAAAGACTATCCTGTCCACCTGACACTGACCAATGTAAGACTCTATTAGATCTTTGTCGTAATTTGGTCCAACAACAACAAAGACGAAATTTTTCATAAATGTCATAAAATGTTTGTGGTTAGTTTTGTCACGTCATTTAGAGCTTTCAAAGTATTTCATGGTTAGATATATTTGTTGGGATTAATATATTTGGAAAGCAATTAAAAACAAAATTGAACCAAAGTCCGTTGTTTATCTATATTTTATGGCTGTAGACATTTAGCACTATATTATCAACCTTGGCACTAATGTAATACATATAAAGATAGGAAAAGATAAAAAAAACTAAAATGTTAGTCCGTTACTTTAATTTCCGCATATAAAATATATTACCATATATATAATGCATTGTAAATTGTAAATAAAAAGGGCATGCATTTGATTAGTGCACTTAAAACTATTGAGAATGAGGTGGGGGTGACACCGATAGATTCATCAATATAAACTTAGCAGTACACGAAATGTTTAAATGGCCATACTTACAACTTGTTGTACTTAGTCATCCATTGTATGTTTTTTAGTTTCACCAAAGCGCAGGAAATTAGTTGATACAGCGATGTACTTATATATTCATCTTAAACAAGATGAGTTAAGTTGTTCCTATCCATCAGATCATTATAAAAATAATGCTAATTTGTCTAACAGAGCTTATGTGTGCTTAAGACACGTGTGATGCTATATCCCTATCTCACATGTCCATAACACTCTTTGTTTGTCTGATTATTTTTAAACAAAAAGTCTTACCGCATTTGCTATACATCAAGTACAAAAATGTATCATTATAAACAATTATTCGTTATATCATCCGATATTTCAAATTCACACATATGATTTTTTTTTCAAAACTGCACTTGATGGTATCAAATTTATATGCATTTAATAGCATCTATTACAATCTACAAATTAGTCATTCTAGCAATTTAAATAACCTCATTCTGCATAAATTGCATATTCAAAGTGACGGTCATCCTTATGAAGGTGACCTGTAGCGTGTAAACGAAGGATATGATGTCAGTATTACTGTGGAAATACATATTATATAGATCAACCTAATATAATCAAATGTGTCATCGAGAGTGATAAATTGTCAAACTCTTAATAGGCTTTACATATTTGATGTCAGATATATCATACGAAAAAAAAAAAGGTCTGATATGATATCAAAAGCTATTGGTAAACTGTTTGCTGTTTATTTTATCAACGTTATCAGTTATATTGAAAAAAATATGCCCCCCCACAGTCTACACTTTTAACATGAATGTGACATTCAGGTTTAAAAATCGATTTTTAAGAAAAATGCGTCAGTTAAGATTAATGTTTTAGAAATTTGATAAATTACCTTTTCACAATTTTCGCCCCTTGTTACGTCGTTTCCATGATATACTGCATCAGAAAATTATTTTGTCGATGATAAAGTGGATTGTATAACTTAAACCATCCTTCATCGCGTCAATAGTTTTTTGAGAACCTACTATAGAAAGCTGCCATCTCATGCGTTCGCGTCAGTGACTGGCAATGGTTCTGCCAGTGATGTATTCACTCGACATGTTAAGGTGAATATTGCTCAGGTAAATAACCTTTTGGTGCCCCAAGCTTGCTATGTATATGGTTTGTGCTGGTGGTCGGTCGAGAGGGCTGTTTCATTTACCATTAAAATTACCTAATATATATTATTTTTATGGATGACTATAAAACCTAAATGGAAGGTGTAGCTTTTGATTTACATTAACAATCGTGCATTGGCATTTTTAAAAGAAAGTGGGTTTTTTTTCTTAATTCTTCAGGCGTTTTTATGTGATGTTTTTGAGAATATTGATATACGAAGTCGATTATAAAACTTATTAAAAAATAAAACAATCAATATTTATTTCATACAATTCTAGGGCAGAAAATTGTTAATCATATGTGATTTTTCTTAGGACATCTGATCATGTAAATGATCATTAAAGAATGATCATGTAGGATTCAGTCTTTGAGAAGATCGCAGTAAGAAAAAGATAAGATCATGGCGACGGTCCATATAGACCTCGAGATAGTGACCTTGAGCTTGGGATTAGCTTGAAGATGTAATATTTTAAAATTGTAAATACAGCAAATCAATCAGTATATTTTATCAATATATCGGTTAAAACTGTTATTTATTATTTCTGTTACCGAAATAATTTATGAAATGACGTACGGAAATATACTGGTGTCATTTCCTTTATCTTTTTTATTTCAAAAGTTCTAGTTATTTTCTAAAAATTCGACCATTGAATAATAAATATAAATTTTGGGTTAATAATCTGAAATGTTGAGGTAATAACCCTAAAATTCGCAGACTTTAGAATCAGATGTGGAAGTATTATTCTTTTTCCGCACTAAAATGCAGAATAGATAATTGCAAGAGTGGTCTATTATTGACAAAAGCCGTCTGATGATTTGTTAATGTGATGATATATATTATCTTTATTTGAAGTCTTAATAAAGTTTTGTTAGTTGCATCAATAACATTAAAACATCCATCAAATTATGAATTTTGTTTTTATGTAAAGATTATGATACTGTACCTTTTGATTTTGTAGATTTACAGAATTAGCCGTATAGTATCCTTAACACAATGCTTAATGAGTAATGAATTTATATACCAGGTAACACGTGTCGATGTCATTATCATATCACACACTGAATGTATGATTTTAATCAGCTCATGTCAATGCACTTATATTAGGGGAGTTGATGCTATGATATAAGTAGTCAAAAGGGAGGTCACTCAGTTGTGAAGATTTTCATTTGATATGGAAAATACGGAGTGAAGTGAAAGTCTGTTGTTAAACGTGTGAAACAAATATATACCATGGAATAGAAATATGCAAGATTAATTTTTAATTATAATTTAGATCTAGTGTTGAATATCGTATCCTTTCACCTAGTTTCGTATATATCACATTATCTTCCCATTAGCCGATATTATCAAAAGAAAAAAAAAACTAAAATTGCGTCGACAAATAGACTGTTAAACATACATTTATTTTGCTGACTTATCGTTGTAATATAAAACAAGAAATGTTACATTTGGGTTAACAAGTAGTAATATTTGTCCATGTACATGTGTTTTAAATCTTACGTTGTTCCATTTATCAATGAAAGTCTTTATGTTCCAGCACCAAATTTCCATTTAATGTCAAATTAAGTTACAGTCACCTATTGTAACTGACATAAACTGACATTATGTATCTTACAGAACTGATAACATATTCTACTTTATTTTTATCATTGTTCGTTTTGAACAATTGAACCGAACACATAATTTATAATAATTAAAAGCTTATTCAACAGTTATATATATAACTTTATTTCTTTCACAGCGATTACGAAACAAGTTATACAACTTATGCAAATCACTCTCAATGGCCCGGATGTAAGTGTGCGAGGGTCTTAGTGTGGGAGGAAACCGGAGAACCCGGAGAAAACCCACGTGATTGGGCAGGTGACCCCTAACCTTTTCATGTCCATGCCGGGGATCGAACCCCGGCCGGCTAGGTGAAAGACGAGCGGCTTAACTACTACACCACCCGATCACCCAGTGCCCTAGAGTAAGACCTATGCCAGATGACTTAAATAGATAACTCGGGACGCGTAACTGCTCTAAACAATGTGTTGAACTATATCAACCTTACTATTGCACGATAAAGGTTGATATTTCCTTTAACATTATTATTATTATACCTCAAGTGAGAATCCTGCATTCTGATTGGTCGAGAGATATTTGGTATTTTACACTATCACACGGCAGGTAACATTAGAACAATAGGAAACAATAGACACGTTCGTAGCAACCCCCTAGCAACGGGTGATAGTGTATTTTTGACAGTGCAAAATATTAACCGCCCGAAAAAGATGCGCACTCGTTTCTTTTTTCGACGCCATCTTTGTTTTTTTAAGCGACGCTTCAAAATTTATCTGGATCTATTTAGTAATAGTTTTGCATAATTAGTCTGTTTATTGATTTTTTTTTTCAAATTAAGGACGGAGCTTTCCGTTTACGCTTTTTCGCTTACCGTCCAAGTGCTATATGTTGGTTTTTATGAACCTGTCGGTGATTAGGTGAACGGAAGACATGCGATTTGAAGCGTCTTCTTGACGTTGCTAATGTTGTAAACAGACGACGGGACGAAACCAAAAATTCATTTGAGATTAAAAAAAAAACGTTAAGATTTTAAGCAAACACAGGAGACATGATAGACAAAATGTTCAACGTACAAGTGCTTATTGTGAGTATATCTTATTATCAAAAATGGCGCGTGATGAGTGTTGTTGCTAGCAACTGGATGAAAAGCTGGTATGATATTTTCTACTGCCGACGGTGACCTGTTGTCGACTTATTGCTAACAATTCATTAAAAATGTTTCAACAGATTCTGGTACAAACACTTATTGAAAAAACAAAGTTTTTGTTTTCTCAGAATTTCGTATATTATAAAAATAAATACGGTAAATACGACGTGGAAGTACTGTTACGCACGGCCGAAGGGTTGACAAGTGATACTCCTACCGTGTGTCACATTAGGCCACTGTCACCCACAAATGAATAATGCAGGTTGTAATTTATGATTTTTATAATATTGATTCTGTATATAGTATGTTTAGTGATAAGAGCTTATTTTCTAACTCACCAAAAAAAAACGTGTTAAAAACGTTTAACCAGAACGATTAAAACTTATATACTTATACTTTAAATTGCTACAACAACATAATTACACAAGTTATAATCAGGATTTTTACCAAAACATTCTTTGCACACATCAGCTAATAGAATTTATATCATTCCTATGTTGCTGTTATTAAGAAAAAAATCAATGAACACATCGCTTTGAGTTACGCAGACATTCGAATCTGTCCCTAGGTCCTCTATTTTTTCTTATTTATATTAATAATATATCAACAGATCATTTAACTATGTGAAACTTTGCTGATTCTCACTGACTATGTCAGTCGTCCTCTTACACTGACAATAAACTGTACTTCGTTTGTCGTCTTCTTTGCTGTCAAATACACTGTACTTCGTTTTGTCGTTCTTTGATGACTATAAATCTGTATTTCGTTCCTCGTCTTTTTTACTGACAAGTACACTGTACCTTCGTTTGTCGTCTCTTTTGCTTGACAATACAACATTCGTTTGTCGTTTCTTTGCTGACATTCGTACTTCGTTTGTCGTCGTCTTTACTGACAATACACATAGTACTTCGTTCCTCGTCCTCTTTTGTGACAATACACTGTACTATCGTTTGTCGGTCTCTTTGCTGACAATACACTGTACTTCGTTTGTCGTTTTCTTTGCTGACAATACAGACCATGTAACTTTCGTTTGTCGGTCTCTTTACTTGACAATACACTGTACTTCGTTCATGTTTCTTTGCTGACAATACACTGTACTTCGTTCTCGTGTTCTTTACTGACAATACACTGTACATCGTTCCTCGTCTCTCTTTACTGACAATACACTGTTACTTCGTTTGTCGTCCTCTTTGCTGACAGATAACTGTACTTCGTTCCTCGGTCTCTTACTGACTACACTGTACTTCGTTTCTCGTCTATTTGCTGACAATTACACTGTATTCGTCTTGTCGTCTCATTTACTGACACATACACTGTACTTCGTTACTCGTCTCTTTACTGACGATAACACTGACTTCGTTCCTCGTACTCTGTACTGAGACTTAATACCACTGTACATTCGTTTGTCCTGTCCTCTTTAATGGGACAATACTCTGTACTTCGTATTCTCGTCTCTTTAATGACAATACACTGTATTCGTTTGTCGTCTCTTTGCTGACAATACACTGTTCTTTCGTATACTCGTCTCGTTATCCATGTACTTCGTTTTCCTCGAAACATCTTAAGATGTATATTACAAGTGTTGTCAAAGAATGATTTTCAATATGCCTACCTAGAGGGGCCGCGGTGGCCGAGTGGTTAAAGATGTCCCGACATTATTACCAACTAATCCCTCCCACACTCTGGGATGCGGGTCCAGAATACAATGTGGGGCAGTTGCCAGGTACTGACCAGATGGCCGCGGTGGTTTTTTCTCCGGGTAATCCGGCCTTTCCTCCACCAACTAAACCTGGCACGTCCTTACACGTGAACCTGGCTGTTAATAGGACGTAAAACTAAACAAATCAAAAACCAAAGCACTAGAAAAATGGTCAAATGATTGGCTTATGTCCTTCAACCCCAATAAGACAGAAATTATGTTAGCATCTCTTTCAAATCTCCCTTACCAGCCCATTTTTACATTCAACAATACAGTAATAGAAAATTACACACAGAGGAACCAAAACACTTAGGAGTAATTTTAAGTACGATGCTAAATGATCTGTACACATAAATGGAATTATTAAGAAGCTTCTTTTTTTCGAAATATATAGCAACACTGCGTAAATTGAAATTTTCTACTAAAGCAGGAAATAAAAATAGAATAAAAAATTTATCTAACATATATATGACCTATTTTAGATCCCATATAACATAGCTCCCTCCATATTTATGTGATATCTAACCAGAAAACATCGCGTGTCCTGACAAACTAATGACTGAAGAAAATTTCCAGGATCGTGAGGCACACATTGTTCAAAGACACTCCAACGCACAATTATGAAAACTCCTTCTTTCCTTCAACTTCTTCTCTTTTGAATTACTTTAGATATATCTACATAGTGTATTAGAAATTCTCCAGCTTTCAATCCTAAAAATCCAAAATTAAGTAAATCAGACTCCCTTCCAGAAACCGATTTTGTGTTCCCCCGCCCTCAATTTTGGTACCTCTAGACGGCTTAATGTTGTATCAGTCTTAGGTTGAGAGTTTCAGCACCCGTTGTAGTGTGTAGTTTCACAACACATACAATTTATCAATAATCTAGTAGCCAAGTTGCAAGTTGCAAATTTTGGCAAAAGAAAAAAAAAATTACCTTTACATTTCTATTTTTTGTAGATTTTTTTTTATTCACGGGGAGTGTAAGACATGACCCATTGGCGGCCATTTAATTGAAATTTTTGTTGGTCTGTCGCTTTCGCTTTGAAGTAAAGAAGCAATGAAAGTATTATTTACCATTTTTTTAATGTAATTGTTTTTACCTTTAGTCATTCATGCTGCGCCAGATATTTTTTAGCTGATATCGAGCCAACACTTGTTGCTGTAAATCGTTACTACAGTTCGTGGTTATTAAATTATTGGAGCGTTAAAGTGTGAAATGATCAACACACATTTTGTCACTCTATTTTGTAGATTTAATGGCTAATTTGGATGTAAATTCGATTTATAACACATCTGATCATGCTCTAATTACTCGAAAAATAATAAATATTCAAATGGGGCAAAAATGTAAGCACACTTAGACCTCCGCTCGCAAAATGATTCCACGGGAATTTTTCGCTGAAAATTTGGTAAATGTGAACAACCCTTTTCCTATTAATGTAAAACAAAAATATTAACAAAAAGCTTTAAAACCAGAACTGATTCTATAAAGGGTTAAATTAGCAGTGGCAAAAAGTGGATGAAAAACGGTGCAATTACGCAGCTCCAAAATTAAAGGGTTGGTCTAGCATATGTTGTTATTTATGAGAAATTTATTAGTTATAGTATAATACCATCAAAACTGGTATATTATTAAAGAGAAGAATAACTGGAAAATAAATTCTACAAGCATCCATACATATCAAAAACAACTCATTAAAGGAAAAATTATGGCCTTTTAATCCCTTGAGTATATGGCCAAAAAACGGCGGCAAAATTTTCCCATATAAATCCAATATATTTGTCAAAGGAGGTATCTCTGAGTGACAATAGCTCAAAAACGAGCAACACAGGACACACGGGACATAATGATTTTTTCTTTTCATTTTCTTTTATGGTATGAACTTCTATTTCCAAAAGTTATGAGAAAAAAAAGTTTAATACAAGAAATTTTTGACTTTTCCGAGGAGTATATCCTTAATATTCTCCATTGCAGATTAAGAATTGGAGCTAAGTACTTTGAAATTACGATCTTTTCAGATCCAATCGTTTGCCTTCATCACGCTGTGATGTGGATCTCCCACGTGCGAAGACTCTAATCACTTTTTCCTTACATTCCCTATATAAATCAACATTATACGACAGACATTATTAAGCGATCTCAGATTGGTACCCAGGTACTACAACATCCATATTAGATACAATCTTATTATTAAGAGGAGATGCAGATTTTAGAAAAATGATGATAATCTTAATAATGGCAATGGCAGTCCAAAAATTTTATATTGATAAGTACTGGCAGGTTTTGACATTATGAGCATCCTACCCCGTTTCCTATATACCCTGTTTCTTAGTTAACTAAGTAATGTCAAAAGTAAAAAATCAGTTGTATCTGCTGGCTGGTGTAGTTGCAATGATTTTCAAGGAAATGAATGGCTTCGAGTGGATCTACAGTGTAATGTTTTCAATAGAATGTGTATAATGGACAACGTTTTCAAGGAAGTAATCGATCGGTGTTTCCCCAGCCAATGTGCGAGATAACTATGTACATTCTTTATAAATAGAAAATGATTTGAGTCATATCTTACACTATGTATTGGTCTTCCAGCTGCTGTCCATTTATGTATATATATCATATTATGTATATTTAATTAGAGGACGTAACGAAGTTAGCAAAACATGTGTCCAATCCCTGTTTGTCAATAATTTAACGACAATAAAAATATGTATGTTAAAATTAAAAAAAAAAACAAACCTTATCTTAATTACTATACCTCAAAAATAGCCTTCCGACCTTCATCCCCTCCTCTTCCTTTCATTAATTATTACGTTCGTATTGTCACACAGGCATAACACTTTGAGACCCCCATTTGGTCTAACTATCATTTTCCTGAAGTATTTGTATTTAAATGGATGCTAAGTAAAACTTGACATATGTATTGCTAGTAAGCATAGTAGAATTACACGAAGTACATGGTTAAGAATTAACGACGAAATTATATTTTTTCTTACAATTGCTTTTATTTCCTGACAATGAACTACAGAATCTATAGGTGTATTTTAGTGTTTTTTAGCGTTAGTAGCCTTTCATATCTGAAATAAATATTATATTAAGAGAATTTTACAATTGCTTGAATTAATTATTTAAGATCAGTAATACATGACAAAACGATATCAAAACGCAAATGACATGTTCTAAAACGAAATAACATCCTGTAAGATATTTATATACTTAAAATGTTTTATAAACAGGAACAACTTTTCGTGTTCATAAATAAATATACCCTGATACTGTCGGAAATCGTCCCATATATAACCATGGCCTACGTGCTACGGGGCGCAGCTTAATAATTCATATCTTTAAGTAGCTTTTGCAGAATTTCACTTTTAAAATTCCAGTATAATTTATAATAAGTCCGAACACTCGTTGTCAATGTTGATGACGTCATTAAATGACCAAACAATCCCTTCCTACCACCAGTGCGTTATGCAGTATATTGTTGAGTTCGGCCGGACTGGTGCCGTACAAAGGAACAATGATTTGATTCCCTGCCGCAGTATGGTTATACACGAACAACCAAGCAAGTGGCAAAATTTTCGGGCGGCTCGCCCCAAATCAATAACCCAAGAAATTTGAATAAACTAGCTGATGCCCAAATTTCGGGTGTTCAGCAATCTGTTCAACAGATACGTTTTGAGACGTCCTGGATATCGTAAACCCGGAGTTCTGCCCTTTTCAGTAAGGATAGCTATTTCTAAATCACGCTCGAAACGTTTACACACGGATTCTGGCGACCTTTGTTTATATTCATATCCACTATCCGTTTCTCAATTATTTTCACAAATTCCGCCTGTTTTTCGGGACCCCGGCTCTGATCATCCCGCGTGGGATCCCTTAACAAGTGAATAACTTTCAGATTTTTAAGTCATCTTCATTAAAATATTCCACCATGTCCATTGATAGACGAATATTTTTTTTTAAAGATTTATTGACGAAACTTGTGCAGCTGTTTTCAAGCAAAAAATAACCTTTCAAGGCAAAATGATGTTTTGAATTTTACTCGGAAGAGCCTTACTACACATGCTTTGTATTGCCGAACTGCTGTACCAAATGGGCTCACGAGAAATGGCCTAGTAAAGTGGTCCAGATCACAGTTGTAATAAACGTATAACAATGTCATTAAGGATGACATCACGTTCCTCTGACTGGTTTGGCTAGCATTTTCCTACAGACACAACAACATAATCAGTATAGTCCAAGATTGGTTTTATTCTGAATATGGGATAATCTATTCCTATATGGAGGTATTGGTTTTCATACGAAATAAATCTAGCCGACTATTATGACAATACTCCAGTTGATGTTACTCAAATCAACATCCCCGAAAATGCATAGCAAAAAAACAATAATGTAATCATTTTAGCCACAGCTTGTGCCAAATTTTTGAGCTCTTAATTACGCTTTTGAAGATACTGTTAAATTGAAGACACTAGTGTTACTATACTCACATTTTCTCCTTTAATTCTTTAACTGCTTGTACTTGAGATATTTAACATTTAGTCACGCAGATACTATTTCCTCCTTAATGCAGTTCTTTAAAAAAATGTTGTCATCACTCCTGAAAAGAAGAATTACTTCCTTGCTAGGGCACCTCCTTGAAATAATTAAATTACTCATATTTTTGAGTGAATAATGTATGGATCATAGTGTACTTAATTCATCAGGAGGCCTGTTTTTAGTCATGTTGACACATTTTTGCTTATATTCATGAACTATCGCGTGATTTCATAAATGAGTTTCGTCTGCCAAAGACAGATTTGATTCAAGGATGGATTTGTCATTGCTTAAAAGGTGTGTGTGTGCTATAGACCAAAGTGATTTTATATAAATCGACTGTAGCATTTTCTCTTTACACCCTAAACAGAAGGTATTTTCTACTTATGTCCATTTTAAATGAATCTGTGACAAATCCCTACCGTTCAGCGTTTGACAGTCCATGTGCCATTTCAGCAGTACGTACACACAAAGTACCTGGAAGCCACGTGTCTGATCAATGTGATTTCAAAAGCCGAGTTTTTGGGGTGATTACAGATTATTTTATTGGCGGATTCAAGTTACCCGAAATTTTTGGTGCAGGTACTGTTGTAAACATAAAGTTATTCTATGTAAACAGAGGGACGTTCGTTCGCCACTTTCATTAACAATAGGTTTTAGAGATTTAAAATCGATGTAACTACATAATGAAATTTTAAGCTAAAACACGATATCACAAAGTGCCTACGCCCCTCATCATTTATTTGGAATGATCCCAATTTTCGTAAATAAGCGAAACAGCCCCCTGTTGACAAAAATAGGTCCCTATTGGGTCGGCCATCATTTTCTCCCAGCGACCGGCGGCTAGAAATCTTCCTGTATTGCGATAGATAAATAACGAATTGATAGACCAAATTGTTGTACAAGTGAGACAAAATATTATATATTTGTGTTGATAAATTGGTGAAAACATCTTATTTCTTGCTGGTTTGCTGATATCCGAGAGTATTTATTATACCACTGACGAAATTGGTTCTTCAAGGGGAATTAAAATGCACCAAAATAAATTACTTATTACCTGCATTGTTAAGTTGAATATTGAACAAATGCCGTTGACACACATGAAATATCACCAAAGGTCCTCTGGTCGTTTGACATGTATACGACTGTAAGTACGGTTTTAGCGGTTCGTATGTGTAAAATATACCCCTGGGGACCTGGTTGTATGATATCAGCGGTTAAAGTCGATCCACTGCGGAGGTAGGTCACAAGGTGCACCTGGGTTGGACCTGGTTGATAAAAACGAGTGTACATGAAGTATCAATGGAAAACGAAAGTAGGGGGATGAATGAAGGCTTAATGTGTTAATTAATTTTGTAAAATGTTGCTTGAAGGAAATGACAATATAAGGTAGTATACATATAAGTTATATACTTAAATTGTATTTAAATCAACGATCTCATTTCAAGTAAAATTCATCATTTTATTTGTAGGAAGTTATACTGCCTAAAATGTGTTGTATTTTCTTTGCTATGTGTGCATTTTTATAAGGTGTTTATATAAAATAGGCTATTGGAATTAAAATATATTTACTTTTAACGATTGACTCGTAAAATCTTATTTCCTCTATGTTAGGGAAGGATTAATTTAAGAAAGCATTTTCTGCGAATGTTTGAATTTGGTGGTTTTTTTTTTATCAAATAACACGTTTTGTTTCCAATATATGTTTGTTGAGGTGTTTTGTAGCTATGATCGATATCCAATATTGATAACATTGATAATTTCATATATATATATATTACTGTACTTTCCTCCTTTTTTCATATTTCCATCATTTTCACCACTTTGAGTTTCGTTGTCATTCAAATCACCTATCTTCGTTATCGAATCACCAGTCCTTGCTTCGCGTGATAGCTTTATCGTCCTTGGTGGTTCTACTTCATCCCTGTTTTCTATCTCGCCTGTTGTTTTCCAAGCCTCGTCGTCGACACCGGTGCTTATTCCTCGTCGTCCCTGATGTTACCACTGTTAGTTCTTCTCTACGCAACATTTCAGCCTATAGTGCCACGTTACGTCTTCCTTGTTACTACTATCACCTCATTCTTGGTACTAACAACCCCATTTATAGGTGTTACCTACTACATCGTCCATGATGGGTACACCGCCTCCATAGTGCTTATCGTCTTCGTCCTTCTATTGTCTCCCCGCCGTCCTCCATTCTGGTATCCTGCATTACTTGGCTAATGCTTGTTTTTTGTAGTTTCTGTGTCCCATTTAATTTCCCTTTCATTGATGTTCTGGACGTTAACCAACACAACTCTTTCATTATAGAAGCCTCCCGAAGTACATCACTATGAACTACATCTGGTCTTTCAACACGGATCTTTTCAATATTGTATTTCCCTTGCTGAATTTCTGTGACAGGATGTTTGTTTTGACAGTCACAAATTCATCATTGTTTTGATTCTCGTTATTTTTCAGTCGTTGTTATATGATGTTGTTACCATACTATTTGTAGAATACCTTCAATTACGATATTTGTCACTGTCATCATCCAGTTTTCTCACTTTCCCTCTCATTATATTGAGTGACTGTAGTTAATGCTAGTTTTCGGGTCATTTTGCTGATTAATTAATTGTATAATATTTCATTCTATCATCATCTGAACCTTTTTCTTTAATGTGTTTTTGCCATTACACACGCGGCACGACTAACATCTAATAGAAGTTGGGCGATCAAACGACTGCTGCTGAATCGAAAGTAGATATTAGCCAAATAAAAAAATACATTACATCCAAGATCTTTTTTTAACAAAATGTTTTGTTTTCTCACAGGTAATTGCTAGGGTAATAATGCAATTAGAATATGAAATACAGTAAAACCTGCCTCTATAGTCGACTACCTCTGTATCACGTCCAGCTGCTTAATTTAATTAAGATTTTTGAAAACACAATTTTAACCTGTATTTAAAGAACGCTGCTGGCTAATATTATCTATTTTCTTTTTTTCCCCTTTGAGTGTTCTATATAGGACAGGTTTGACTGTTTATATTTTACTACGATTGAAAATAGTCATACAATAAATGCCAGGGTAAAAGTCATCTCGGTTATGATTCGTAATATGAATCAATATGAAAACAATTCACGGTTATTGTTAAAATGTCCCCTTTTGCAGTTTGTAAGTGAAAATTCACAATGGAAAAAATGATTATCGTCCACACCTTAACATAGTGATTGAGAGTTTGATTAAACCCCACACTTTTATGAAACAAACGCTTCTCTAAATAAAAAGAAATCGATATGGATACATATAGAGAATATATATGCAGCAATTATATTGTCTCCAACATTAAATCGAAATAAAAGATAGCTAAAACGTTAGTCTAATGCGAGCATTTTCACGGTTGTTTGCATTGATCAAAAATATAGGACTACTTACCTGCATTCACGAAAATAATATTACACCGAAATCATTAAGTGCTCTGTTGTACTACACCGGTTTGATCCTTTGTCTAGGAAATATCAATACATTGAATCAAGTCTTTAATTTCTCAAACAAATGCATAAAATGATAATATCAAAAACAATCATGTTACCGTGTCAAGAAAAATAAAAATTAATTCCTTTTCAGGACAGCACCGATATTATTTCTGTCCAATATAGTTTATCTTAAGATGTTTTTTATTTCTTATATTGCTGATGTTTACTGAAGCTCTAATCTGAATTCCAATGTCTCCTTTGAAAAAGGACTTGCTTGCTTTTTGAAGTTTCTTCATATATACAAGATAATTGCAAGATCGGACAATAACACAATCTGTTTTTGACTACTGTATCGACTTATCTTAACTTTAATTGAATTGAATCAAAAAACGTTGAAAATCTTCTTATCTGTATCACTTTCGCTTTGAGCTGTTAGAAATTCTTTTTAATTAATTCAATCTATTGACATGTTATTAGGAAAAAATATTTGAGAGATAACGGGGGAGGTAAGGGGGCGTGAAACTTATCATTTTATCGTCAATTTCCCATGTTTTATGTTACTAACGAAAGCTTTACGATTTAGTTACGCTTAAAAGGTGGAGAAATAATTGAGCAATTTAGGCGGTGTATGCATTTGGTATATTTCTTACTCTTTGTACCCGTATATTGTAGGCACGACATACTTAAGTTTTCATTATACAATTGTAGTACAAAACACTTAATGTTTTCAATAGTTAAACTAGTTATTGCCAGTTTAATTGCAATTAATCTATATATGCCTTTTGTTAAATTCTGCAAACATCCCATAAAATTTTTTATATCGGTTCATGTGACATATAATAATCCACCAATAATAACACTCTAAAGTCGGCGGGGACAAACAATTATTTATTTCCGATTATTCGTTTTGCGCTATGGAATGCGCACCAATGATTGATTTTATATATTTATATGGGAAATTGTATAATGTGTAATTAGTAACTACGGTTTCCAACGTAAATCCCAAAATTACCATGAGCCTTGCCATTGTGATGAGGAAGAGGATAACATAACGTTGTACCTTACGACTCGACTGCTAGGCCGGTATGTGGTGGGGGCATCGAACTGCTTTTCATTATTCGTTGGATACCTGGAAATGGATGAAAGATGGGAGCACAACATTGAAGAAGGTCATGCTGATCAAACTGAACAGAGTATCCATCGACCCAGGCAAAGTAAGTGTCGAATCCATTGATGACCCTGTGACTGCAATGGACACAGAGTTCGATTGTGCCCACAGACCCGGATAGGATGATATAATTTCAACTTTTCTAAGTTACACTTGATTTCAAGAGTTTGTCAACTAATTAATACGTACGGTTTCGAGATCCCAAAAAGACGTGGGTAAAGTTACAATTTACCCGTCGATTAGTCCCACATGGGCATCCGGTGATTAATGACGTGATCATCCTTGACGTGATTTTCGTGATGTCATTATCACTGGAAGGTGGACTAATCGACGGGAAAATAGTATTTTACCCACGGTCGTTTTGGGATCTCGTGTGAAACGCCCCGTCTTCGGAAGTAAGTACTTCTCTAGAAGGAGTTGTACTGAGGACGCTCAATGTAACAACGAATATAGAGTATCTGTCTAATCCGCGCATTTTGACGAAAAACTCTCAAAACTTGTAAATTGATCTCGTGTATCGATTGTGTGGTGCATTGCAATTATTAATCTATTAACTGTTTGAACCATAACCAAGACATCTGTGCAGTCTCTTGCTGATGGGAACCATTTATTCCTATTGAATTTAGTTTTATAAAAGTAAAAATAGTGTATTGCAAAAACAAAAATTATATAGCATTGATCGGAATAACAAAGTGAACAAGAAGGCTAGAGGAACATAGAACCTCGCCTGTTATTTCTTTGTAGCAGAGCGGGTTGATTTCTATCACATGATGCACACTTGATAACGTCATACAACCATGACATAGCTGTTGGTATAATATCGCAAGATTAACACTGGAGTTAAGTCTCTAAACCAAAGCAAAATAGGTGCCATTGGACCTGAAAGATATTACCTATATACTCCAAAGAACTCTATAGATACCAATACATTGATTATATTTTAACTCTTGTAGATAATAAACAGAAATAAATCTGGCATCAGGAACCGTATCATTGATTTCATTGTTTAATGGTTTTATCCTTTTGTTTGAGAATATCCCGTTAACTGATGTATTTGAAATATCATTATTTAATTTAAATCAAGGAAATGTGTGTCTTACTCAAAGGTAACATACAAACATCGGGTGAAATTACATGAATTTTTTATTTAGAATTATTCTTAATAATTTGATTCTTAGTTTGTTTATCCCACTTGAGGTCAATTTCCTTATCACCAAATATTCTTTGATATAAGTATTGTTGATGCATCTGAAATCCTATGGTCTGTCAGAATTCAGAAAGTCTTACTCAATGTAACATAATGCACGGCTTGTTCTTATTTTGAACTTTTCTCTTTGTGTATAATACGTTTCAGGTGGTGATTTCTGTATTGGGTTAAGACATATTGCCTGTATGGACCTTGAAGGTACAACTACACGATGGCTAAATTCCTAATATTTTTGCATCTGCATCTAGTGGTGATGGATGCGGATACAACAAACTTTCGGAAATACTTTAATGTATTTAAGTATTTCGTCTGAAGTCAGAATTTACTCAGACGGATATAATTGAAAAAAAGGACACTATTAGTGGATAACCAATTTCACCATGGCTCAGTTTTACCTCCAGACAGGAGTTAGTTTATATTGTGTATCTAGAGGTACCCATGTATTACAGACCTAATTCATTTTAAATCCAGATAGATAATTAATTAGTCATAGTGTGTGTCTAAGGGTAAATCTAGTTTTTCAGAGCATTATCCATTTTTACTTCTCTCCCAGGCAGTATAGTCTAGGATTACATATGATATGTCGACGTAAACCCTATAATAACAGACAAATACAACATTTACTTCCAGACAGAGTAATTTACATTGTGTGGTAGAGGAGAACAGTCCAGGTATTACAGACAAATTATCATTTACCTCCAGACAGAGTAGTTTACGAGTGGTGTGACCAGAGGTAACGTGCCTAGTATTACAGACCTCCTAATTATCATTTATACCTCCAGACAGAGTATAGTTTACATAGTGTGAACGAGTGGAACCCAGTATTACAGACTTATAATTCATTTAAGGCACCATCCAGGACAGAGTAGGTTTACATGGTGTGTGGTAAGAGGTAAAACCAGTTATTAAAAGACATAATCATTTACCTCCAGACTGAGTAAATGAGTTTATATTGTGTGGTAGTGGGTAACCCAGTATTACAGATATAATCCTTAATCCTCAAGAAGAGTAGTGTACATGGAGTAGTAAAGGTAACCCCAGTCTATTACAGGGACACTAGATCATTTACCTCCAGACAGAGGTAGTGTACATTGGTTGTGGTAAAGGTACCCATGTATTACATGACAAAAATCATTTACCTCCAGACAGAGTAGTGTTACATGTGTGGTAACGGTACAAAACCCCAGTATTTAAGGACAAAATCACATCTAACCTCCAGATAGAGGAGTTTGACATTGTGGTGGGTAGAGGTAGAACCCAGGTCATTAAAGAGCACTAATCATTAACCTCCAGACAGAGTAGCTTTCACATCATGTGACGAAAAGGGTAATGGATGTATTACAGACATAATTCACCTTAACCCCCAGATTAGAGTAGTTGCTACATGGTGTGAAAGAGGGTAACCCAGTATTTATCGACATATACAATTTTCATGCAAGACAGAAGTAGTTTACATGGTGTGGTAGAGGTAACTCAAGTATTACAGACATTAATCCATTTACCTCCAGACAGAGTAGTTTTTAAAGGATGTGACAGAGGGTAAAAACCGAGTATTACAGTACATTAATCATTTTTAACTCCAAGACCGAGTAGGTTTACATAGTGTGGATTAAGAGGTAACCCAGTATTACAGACATAATACATTTTAACCTACGGCAGACAGAGTTGTTTTTACATTGTGTGTGACAGAGGTAACCCAGTATTATAGACATAGTCATTGAACCTCAGAAAGAGTAGTTTACATTGTGTAGACTAGTGGTAACCAGTATTACAGACATTAATCATTTACCCTCCAGACAGAAGTAGTTTACATGTTGTGGTGACAGAGGTAACCCAGTATTACAGACATAGTCATTAACGATCCAGACAAGAGTAGTTTCACATTGTGAGTAATGTGCGCGAGAGGTAAGCTCCCAGTATTACAAGACATTTTCATTTACCTCACCAAGATAGAGTAGTTTACATTGTGTGACAGAGGTAAAACCAGTGATTAAGACATAGTCTCATTAAGCTCCAGACAGAGTAGTTTGTACATTTTTTTGGTAGAGGTAGACCCAAAATATTAAAGACATTTGCAATTTGATTACAATATAGCAAAAAAATATAGGTTCATTAAATGAATTTCATAAGAATGGTATAAAAATGTATCTTATGCAAGATGTATAAGAATTGGTAAAATCAAAGGGCTTCCCTTTAGGACCGTTCTACAGACTTTGGACAGACATATAAAGGTTCGGACCCTGTCTGTGATATTGTTTTTACAAACCTGGTGATGTACAATCAAGGACCCTTTTTGGGGTGATAGACATCTAGTAGTTGTCTACCATGGAAAGAGTTATTTTCTCGAGGACCAAGCCGAAAAGAAAATAACTCTTTTACAAGAAGACAATTTTAGATGTATCTCTCGACACATAGGGACATAATTATTTTATTATGACCGCACAAAATTAAAAGGAAAAACATCTCTGTTAAAAGAACCCATGAAGATATTCCCGACATACAACGTTGCTAAATTCGTTGGGCTACCAAAAGATAAGCCAAAGGCGTTGCCATTGTTGGTTGAGGGTCGTTGCAGATGTACGTCAACCTTCCGGTCACGTGCGGAGCTTCGAAAGGGGTTATTTCCCTTGAGTTATTTCCCCTCGGTTGGTTATTTTCCTGGGGTTATTTCCCTCGCCCTTCCAATTCCGAGGGAAAAATCTAACTTATTCACTGTATTAATGTGATCAAGTTTAATCCTATCAGAACATTCTAAATTAAAGTGAGGTATAATAATAGTTATTAATGATGCTTTTTAACAAATGATTGGATGATAGACTAACCATCCTTAACACTGAATCCATTTTTGAAAAAATACAAAGGTTGATTTTACCTAGTATTTTCTTAATTCTTTATGAACCACAAACACTTCCCAAACACCATATTTTTTCGAGACCAATTTTACAGGGAGGAAACAGAATCCAACCATACAGATACATTGATCATTGATACAATGATATCCGATTATAGGAGAGCTCCTACTTCATTGATATTATCTATAGAGATAGGTAAAACCATAAAAAATAGTAGGCTAGTTAATTGTCTTCTATATAAAACTAGTCTTTAGATTATCTAAATGGAAACTTTTGGAATTATGGGTAAAAGGATTTATGAGTGTCAGATCGCATTTAATGGTAATAAATCGTTAGCGATTTGAAAATGTGTATAAAAGAAGCACGGTATATAATTACTTGCAAAAGAGGAATTGGACTATAATTTGCAATATAATGTACGAAACTTGCTTGGAAACATGCCCGTACATGCCAATTGTCTGCCGACTTTTCACTTTTGATACAAATTGCCGGGACGTAGTAAATAAGATCTGTGTTCTTCAACTGGAGAAAGAAATATATCTATTCAGATGAGTTTTGATACATCAACAGAACCTTTGATGTAGCTTTTCAGAGAATTCACTTTTATTTAGTGCTATGCTTTTATGGCTCTTATTTCCGCTACATCTGTTTTCCGCTTTGAAATTGCCGTGTTCGGCCGTATCATTTTTGGTCGTTCTGTACACAACGAGCTGTGATTGGACACGGCGAGTTAAAAGATACACAGTGAAGGTATGATTTCTACAATTTAGTAGGTGGAAATCGGGCTTACGTATATTTTACATATTGATGCATTCGAATAGTGTCCAGTTAGCTGTCGATTTTCTGTTAGTGATATTGGTGATTAGCACTGTTGATGGTTCATTTAATTCCAGTCCCAAAGTTGGTCTCGCAAAGGATCTTTTTGTAAATTTACCCGTAAAATATCCATTAAAACCCATCTCATTCGCTAGTATTTTTTGATAATTTTTTATATACCGACTTTGTAAAATGAATCATTGTGTTTGATATCTTGGTATTTACTATAACAGTTCTCTTTGAGAGAATGTGTCGATATATGTCTGATCAGTCAGCTTTGTGTTTCAGTAAGTATAATCGAAGGCCACGCACATTATGGGACATCAAACTGATGATATTTATAATTTTATAATGTTTAAAGATTGTTTGGCATATTGATGAGCTTTCGGCATTGGTTCTTATAGCCCGTTTTTGACTTCTTGTAGAGTGGAGTGTTCACTCCCAGTTTTTAAAAAATCTGAGTAAGAATATAAAGATGTTCTCGATCAAATTAAACGATTGCTAGCATTATATATACTTAGTCTTACGGTCGGTTAAAATACTCTTTTTTTTGGGTATTCATCTCTGTGTATCAACATATTTTTATCATATAGTGTGTGACAGTAAACATAATCATTTTCAGCATTGTTGCACCTCCCTGTAGGATAAAGGGTAGTCTTTATTGTCTCGGTCCGGTTTAGTGACTGCTATTATTACAGAAAATAGTGACAGTAAGGAATAAGATTAAAATAAATAGATAGGAGTTTACTCGATCGATGAAAACTGTTTTTGTCACGCTTCATATGAATATCATGTGAATAAGATACGATGCTCTAGTTTTAAACACATAATGGTAAAATTCAAAATTAATGAGTGAGCATATGCATATACATGTATATATTACCACAATAGAAATTTCTTGATAATACAAATTAGAAATAACCATGTATGTTTAGTTGGGCATTCCTTTTTGGCCTCCAAATACATTATATATTTTTCAATGTTAAGTGCTATAAAATTAAGCTATTGTATTTGACATAATATTAAGTACATTCGGATTTCCATCTATGTTGAATGTTTGTCTTATTATTACCGCCCTAGTCTGCCGGGATGGTAAGGGCATGGTCCAAAATATGCATAAATTAAGCAGGTGTATAAAGGAATATATGCACTATGGGCCGGTTTTTGTCCGCACATCAGAGATACAGGAGATAATATTTACACAAAATACAAAGTTGGTATCCACATTTAGAAAAAATACAGTTTATTATGTGATTCAAATATGTTGTTGCTCAGCAACAGCCCTTAGCAACAAACACATCTTTAAAGATAACATTTCATCATAATTCATAGACCCATTTACGTACATTAATCAAGAAATACAAGTATTTGAATTATTTGACTAATATATATAATAATATATTTATAACTATATATATATATTTATAGAAACAGGTTTGCCACTAATTTTTTTACATCTCATTCATTGACCTTTTAAAATTACGTCTATGTTTGGACACCTGCACCCATTTAAATAGTATGACTAAATGTGCACAGCGGGGAGTAATCATGATCTTAAAATGACAAACTATGTGATCAAACATTGTTGTTTCTTAGCAACTGTCCCTTGAGCAACCCCACTACCTATTAAAACAACATTTCATTCATGAAATTCATAGAATATTCTTGCATGAAGGCATGTAGAAATAAAGCATTTGTGATTTTACACTCCGTTTTTGATCACATATTATCCCCAAAAAGATTAATTTCACTTTTCTCAACAAATTTACCTCTAAGTAAATTTTTACATCATATGTACACTTTAAAAAAATCTTATAACTGTTTGGACACCTGCAACATTTACATAATAATTATGACTGCAAGACAATGACAAACCACGTGATCAAACATGCTGTTGCTTAGCAACTGTCATTAGCAACAAAACCTATGAAACAAATAGCGCATCATGAAATCATTGAATATTCTTGCATGAAGGCATGTTGAAATACGTTAGCTTATACAATGTAGTATCCGATCAACACACGATCCCCAAAATGAAACGAAAATGGTTAGTAATCTGTTTCCAATACCGCGAAATAGTCTTAATACAATCCAAAACATCTTAACAAATTTATTTAAAATGGCAAACAAATTTTGTCTGATTAAAATATTATGTCCTTGCAAATATTCACAGCACTTGGACATGCATTTGTTTAAGAAGTGTCGTTTCCTTATCATCAACTGATCTTACACTTACAAGCAAAATGACATTCTCTTTTCTTTCTTAAAACCTAAATAGTGAAATCTAGAGCAAAAAGTGGTTTATCATCAGAATGTACCTATTAAGTATTTATAAAGGGTGATATCTGCTTAAACATTTTAATCATGACTGGATGTCTGACAAAATATCATACATGGATGGAAAATTCTAAGATACCAATGAAATATTTACACAGGGAACATTTCTGGATGTCTGACAAAATATCATACATGGATGGAAAATTCTAAGATACCAATGAAATATTTACACAGGGAACATTTCTGGATGTCTGACAAAATGTCATACATGGATGGAAAATTCTAAGATACCAATGAAATATTTACACATGGAACATGTCTGGATGTATGACAAAATGTCATATATAGACAGGAAATGCCATCAAAGTTGTCCTTGTTGTAATTGATCAATCATTCCTCCAAAGGGTCATTCTCTGAGAATGTTTCTGTGGTGGTGGCTGCATCAAGAAACATTGAGGACAGGCTGTTCTTTGTCGCAGCATAGTTTGTTCTTTGTCCCAGGTACCAAAGTAACATATTTTGTGTGCATCTCTTGTAGGGCCCCAACTTTACAGGTACCAAAGTACACACTGGCTACATGGGCGCAGCATCCTCGACAACACGGGCCCCAACTTTATATGTGCAGTACCACCCACGGATTTTGATCACACTCAGATATAGTTTGTTCAATGATGCGCTAGTGTTAAAAACACCCATAAAAATGAATGAACAACCTTTTTGGAGTGCATACAACAATCATAACAATTATTCAGGGATGTAATAGATATTCAATTCAGCAAATTTATCATTTTTCACCAATTTTTAATGTAGTTTTTTTTCTTTTTCTAAGTAAACGATAGAGCGCAATTTTGAACTCACTTTTGTAGGTAGGAGAATATATAAGTATGAATTCAATGATGCGCTTAAAAGTGACTTCTAGATGAAAAACCACCAAAACATAGGCTAAAAAGACCAAACAATTTTTAATTTGATTCAAAATTTATGCACCATTATATTTATTTTCATTTGCAATGATCTTATATAGCATATAACAAAGGCATAACCATAATAGTCGTATCAGGGAGTAATAGCACTATATATTTTGTCGGAATTCAGCGAAATTAATCACTACAAACCAAACAATACACAACACCGATTTGAAGGGGGGGGGGGCAAAAAGGGCCCAAACCATACATAGCCCTTTAATGCAGGTTTCCTGCTCCTTTTCTTTTTATGTAATGTAACTATTATGCGAAGCAGAGGTGTGGAAAACATTCTTAATGTTGTTGATTTACGTAGGAGTAATATCATTCCACATGCATATTACCATAATTTATTTTTGCGAATATAAATATCACAGGGAAATACTATCATATATAAGAGTCATGGCTAAATAGTTTGTACCACTAATATCTAGTTTTCACACTTCACCTCTTTCCGATTTCAATAAACACTTGGAACTTGATTGTTACAAAACTCGGATAATTCGATAACCTGGCTTAATACGAAGCACTTTTGCTGGTCCTTATTCTTTGATACACAAACTTTATACAATGTAGGTAAGGCAAAATATATTTGAAACGGCATTTTTGTTCACACGGCAGTATCTACCAAAACAACAATTATTACACTTGATGGGGGTCCCCTATCTCTGCTTTTGTCGATAAGTATGAAATATGGGGATTAAATCAAATTCAATGGCTAATATCAGGAGAAGACTAAGATAGGCTACCACTGTAATGCCTGAATCGTCTCAATCCTGTTGACACATGATTATCTTTTTGTCAATTAAATATTTGGAAATTGAAATTATACATCCTATAGATGAGTTTTAAGGAAATGTCACAACGGGTACATTTTCTGACGGAGAGTCCCCTATAAACAGGGTAAGTGTAAAGTTTTCTATTATGATTTTTCTAAGTGTTATCCCGTGCGAGGTACCAGAAACTGATTACTCTACGCTTTTACCGGGATATTGATAAAGTCCATGTTCATATGCTTTATAAACAAGAGTTTTGCAGATGGCAATATAAGGTGATTTCAGTGATAGTGGTTGCGGCCAGGAGAATGTAAAGTTTAATATTGTGACTTGCTCTTTTTTAATAAGTCCGAGAAAAAATTTTAACGCGATGAATATTTGAATAGGATTCATACAATGTGTTGTCTCCTTTGGGATGAGATAAGAGAATCTCAAGAATCCTACCCCGAGGATTGAGATTACCCTGTCTCACCTCAGCGAGGGTGGATTTTTTCTTTTCTCTCACCATGTGCGCCACTTTGTGTCTCTCTAATTATACTATGTCAGTAATACAAAACAAGAATGACATGATCTGTGTAAATTATCGTCATTGCATTTATGTCGTGGTTTGATGATACTGTTCTCTCGATGCCACGAAACTGTGCCGTGACGTCATACAATTGTTGAGTACACTCACAGATATCTTGTAGCTGGTACCCTACGATGGGACCGATCTCACATCGGTGAAATTTCCCTACAATGGACAGGAATCTCGATCCTCTTGACAAAAACTGTGTTGTCTTAGCATTCGGCAAGGATTTTCTATCCAGCTATTTCACCTCCTGTAATGTTGAAAGACTCTGATAGGAACATATTAGTCATTTTTTTCAAGCAATTACGAAAAAATCCTGTAAATCATGGGACAAAAAATGTTGACCCGATGAAGATGCTCTATTTCACACTTCCTTCCGATTTCAATAAACACTGGAACTCGGTTGATACAAACTCGGATAATTCGATAACCTAGCTTAATACGAAGCACTTTGCTGGTCCATATTCTTTGTTTTAGAAATGTTTGTCTAATACCAGATACACAAACTATATACAATGTAGGTAAGGCAAAATATATTTGAAACGGCATTTTGTTCACACGGGCAGTATCTACCAAAACAACAATTATTACACTTGATGGTCCCCTATCTACGCTTTTGTCGACAAGTATGAAATATGGTGATTAAATCAAATTCAATGACAGCTTTATATAACAAAATCAAGCGGTTTCTGGTACGTTGTCCCGAGTAATAAATCATAAGATCTCAGTAAATTGATATCGATATGGATGGAGCTTGTCGTGGCATTGTGCGTTTGATCCCCAAAGCATTAGTATTAAAGTAAGATTTGTTACATCTGTTACCGTGTATCGTTATAATGCTGTAACATCTCGAAATCTTACTTCACGGTCTTTATCTAATTTGACCTGAAATATTTTTACAGAATTATCCCCAACAAAGCGATTGACATAGATTATATGATTGTTATCAAAAACAGATCGATAATTATAAATAACAATGATTGGTCCATTGTTTAATTGTTATATCAGTCTGTATAGATCAATCCGTAACCTGAAATATTATTATCACTTTTTTTGTAGAATATCCAGGTTTTACAGAGAAGAAGGGTGAAATTGGCAATGGTAGTCTTTTGAATATTTTATCTGTCCAGTCTTGCAAATAATTAATTGTTGTTACATATAACTTCAGTAAAGGAGAATTAAAAACAAAATATTTAATTTTTTCTGGTCTTAGCTATAATTAGAAATGCAAATTGTATAGTAAACATTTGAAACAGTCATTTGATAAAAAAATGAATGGTTAGCAAAGAGCAGAATTTGGTTTTAAGTTTTTATTTCTTTATTGTTGTTTATTATTGGTTTTTATCCTTGATAAAGAAGTATTAAATTTGTATATTTTTTCAAATATTAGCATAATCATTTTATATTATATTAATATTATATTCTATAAATACTACCTGCATTAGAGGGTGACAGTGCCTAGTGTCACCAACAGGATATCACTATCACCTAAGGCGAAACCGCGATGACCACCAAACTCTATTTAAAACGAAATAGACAACCAGAAATTATTGACATATAATCTATAACAACGATACATAAAATTTCTGTGGTTTCAGCGGAGCGAAATAGACGGTAATTATTTTTTCTTGGTTTGCGAGATTTCTCATGGGTGCCGTAATGATATTTATGCACACTCCACATACAGAAAACAAAGAGTTAAATGATTTGAAAATGGCCACCGTAAGGTGACAAATTTATTATATCAAAAATATATTAATAAAACTCATATCAAAGTAATTAAACAAAAAGTATGCAAACAAATTGACACACAATTCAGTTTTATCAAATGATGTAAAAGGATTATGTACCATAACATAATCTAGAATATCTCAATATTGATATTAAGGTGGAGTTTCGATAGAACACGGCCCAAAAATATAAAAATATCTCAAAGAGGATCTAAAACTATAGCAATAGGGCGGGTATACAAAGAGTGGGTTTTTGGCAACTTGTTATATTAATATCCAAAAAAATGTCGCATTAAATGTATGCCAATATGGCGCCCATGATTATTTTTCTTAGTAGAAGGGCTGATGACTTAGCCAGATTATTTTACAAAAGGTGAGGCCGTACGGTACATATTATACCTCGTATAAGGGACAGCCAAGCAAAGGGGAACAACTCCTACTAAAATTGTACACAATTACCTATATATGTGTCAGTACATAAATTTAGCTATACGTATATACAGAAAATTAAAAAAAATTAAACGAATTGAAAATGGCCACCATAAGGTGATATATATTTATTATAAATATCATATCAAAAGTAATATAACAAATATTATGCAAACAAATTGACACATTATTCATAGGGATTGGATTTCGTTTTTATGTTAACCATGCTTGTATGGAGCAATTCCTCTAAGAATATATTCTATGGGGCGCGTTAGCGCCCCATATTGAATATATTCTTAGAGGAATTGCTCCATACAAGCATGGTTAACATAAAAACGAAATCCAATTCCTATATTTACACACTCACACGACTTTTTATTTATATTTTATGCAATAAAATCGTCATTTGAAAGTGACGTAATTATTCAATAAAAGTCGGTCAAAAGTGGGAGGAGCTTACTCAATTGAACAGCGAATGATGACGCTTCACGTAAGGTAGAATTATTCATCCGCGACGACAAAAAAGTTCAATATTTTATTGTAAAATAAACATGACAAACAAAGTAAATTTCAGAGATAATTTTATTTAATCAGATCAGAACTTTAAATATATATTCAATTTTGCTAAAAGTTAATATATAACGTAATAACATAAATAATTTGTACACGGCAACATGTGTGAACTCGGTGACCGTTTTGTGCAGCGAGGCGAAGCTGACGCACGCTTACACACTTTAGTTTGTCGAAGTTGTGAAAACACCGATTTTCAAGTAGCTCAATGTGTTTGAGATGTCGTCTGACTTGACGATATTACATCCTTGGGAGCCATGTGATTATATGATCTACGCTTAGATCCATATCGCCATCGATAGATGAAACGAATTCACTTGTTTTCGATGGATACAATGTATTTGTGGTGACGCGGAACTGTCAACACGTGGATTATTAGCGGTGCATGTTTTATAATACACATGATTAAATACTCAAAGAACAAAGACAAGAGGATATGTTTATAACTGACCTCTATCAGAGGGTCTCACATCCGTCCACCCCAAAGGCTCGATCGTTGGACGAACATAGGCACAGAGGTAATGTTTACATTTGACACCCATCATTTTAAACAAAAATGAAAGCACGTCGCCCCGGTCGGGATATTTTTCCGTTTCTTTATACAATTGTTAATTTAAAAATTGTTTGAATCATATATAAATATAAAACATGTATATATTGTTTACAATTTTCCAAAATTCTATGAAAAACATCAATATACACGTAATGTTTCGTCAAAATGTAAACAAAGCCATGTGTTTCTTTTAAAAAAAGTAGTCCTATTACGTTGCACAGAACATTTCCTTACGCAAGTTCAAAGTTCAATGTTACCATGCAGTTATGGTAAACAAAATCGGCTAGTATTAGCGTATAGTGACCAAGCCTAGCAAGTGTAAATATAGTTTTATAAAATAACATTATCTAGAACATCTCAATATTGATAATAAGGTGAGGGTTCGATAGTTCCATATTTTAACTCCCCCACTTGCATTTGCACGTGCAGTTGACGGAGTTAGGTCAACGTGTGTCATGCAGCGAGAGTAGACCAAAGGCAACACACGTGTATCCGAAATTAGTAATTGTTTTCATTATCTTTTTAAGATGGTATACATTCATGATTCATTTGTTGTTACGTATTACATTTCATAATTCTTCTGAATTTTACAGTGGGGAATGTAAGACTATGTAGTTAGCACTATGTGAATAAAATTTTAATTATTCTAAAAATGTGTCGGCGTGTACCTATCGCTATTTACTAATAAATATAATTAAAAGTATTTATACAATGGTTAGAGTTTCTCCAATGGGAAGTGATAGAGTGGTCAAGGGAAGTATATAGTAAAGTTACACAAGTGACATAGGTAGTACTTTTTACTGCATTTTTGGAGTGAAATATAAGGTTTACGGTGAACATAAAATCTTTAAATCTCATTCCAGTGAAAATATCATTTTATTTCACTCACTTTTGACCAATCGGAATTTTGGGAGATGGAAGTATGGGGTTTTCAGGTAGACGGACTAAGCATGCGGATACCGACGAGGACTACTGTATTCATAGTATTGTCAGCAAATATAAAAAGAACAAAAATAGTTAAGCATGATATCATTGCTTAAGGATGTATTCTTCTGAAGTTTCAGTCCCGTTGAAGTCTCGTTTCGACAAAGATTAAAGAAGTTATGAGATTTTCAACTACAATTTATCAATATCTGTAGCAAGTTGCCAGTTGCAAATTTTGTCAAAAAATTACAGTTCTAACTTTAGCAGATTTTTTTATACGCGGATTTTAAGAAATGGCCCATTTGGCGGCCATTTTGAAATTGTGTCTTTTTTTCGCTTCAAGTAGAGCCAGTTTTACCATTTTTTACTGAAATTGTTTTTACTTAAATCATCACTGCACCAGCATTTTTAGCTGTATTGAGCTAATTTTTGCTGTAAATTTTTTACTTGGTTCGTGATAATTAAAATATTGAGCATTAATGTATGAAACGATTCACTTTTTTCACTTTATTTTTACATTTAATGGTAATTTGAGCACTTTTAATTTTTACTCTAAAATACTGAAAAATAAATATTCAAGTGGAGCAAAAAAGTAAGCTTACGGACCCCCCCATTTTTCTGCCTGATTCTGAAAGAACAACCCTTTTCCTATTGATATGCAAAATATTAACAAAAGTTTAATACCAGAACTTTTTCTATAAAGGGTTAGATTTGGCAAAAATGGCTGAAAATGGTGCGTTTTTGTAGCTCAAAATTAAGGGGTAGGGGTAACATATTTTTTGTTATTCTGAGAAAAAATATTTGTCTTTTTGATCAAAACTGGTATATTTTAAAAGAAGACTACTGGAAAATAAATTCTACAAACATAAATACATATCAAACACTTCATTAGGAAATTATGGCTTTAATATCTTGTGTATATGGTCAAAACGGCAAAATTTCCATAAAATCAAATATTTTGTCAACTAGGTATCTTTGAGTGACAGTAGCTCAAAAACGAGCACACGGACATATGTTTTTTCTTTCATTTTCTTTCATGGTATGAACTCCCTCTTTCCAAAAATCTAAATGAGAAAAAAAGTTTAATACAAGAAAATTTTGACTTCTCAGAGGAGTACATCCTTAAATCATTATAAGATGTTTGGAGACGATC
>NW_027188240.1:0-31195 GCF_041381155.1 Argopecten irradians
GGTAGCCATCTTCTATTTCTGGTCAAGCAGAGATGTAACAAGACTTTGTCAAGATCATATCAGAATCATTTAAAGTCTCAGCCAAATCGCGTCAGTAGAAGTTGGAAAGAAGTTCAAAATATATTTTTAAGATTGCGGTTGAGTTTGCCTTCTTGGATTTCGGCTCGACGTAATCAATAACAACACTTGGTCGGGACAATCACACTGTTAGAACTCGAGAATAAGTTCAAAATATGATTTCAAGATGGCGGCTGTGACGGCCATCATGGATTTCGGATCGACCTGAAAAATAACAACACGTGGTTGAGACCCTGTCAGAAATATTTTTCAGTTTCAGTTAATTCGCACAATTGGAACTTGAGAAGAATTTCAAAATGTGTTTTCAAGATGGCGGCTAGGATGCCATCATGGATTCCGGATCAACCTGAAAAATGATAACACTTTGTGAAAAGTTTACGCACGGCGGACGGCGACGAACAAAAAATACTTTCTGTAAATATTGTAACAAAGCTAGAGCAGTGAGCTGCCAGCCGATCTCTAATCCGCGACCCAAGACCTGCTGGTCTACCGCTCTACTGACTGTGCTAAAGGAAATTCTCCCTGGAGCGGTGCTACCAGGCTACCGTATCACTATTTACAATTAAGACCTGCTTCAATATATGTATTCTGTGAGGTGAATTAAAAGTGTATTTTCTTTACAGAATTCGACCCAATTACCGCCCATATCCTTAAAAGCACCCCTCACCCTTTTTGAGTCATCGATTTCAATTGCCCAGGCATAAATAAAGACCAAAACTACACAAAACTGTATAGAATTGTAATCATTGTGTATTATCAGCATCTTTTCATTATGTTTTTATCAAATATTTAAACGGTTGGGCACTTATAAAGTGGAATAGGGTATTTTAAATAAATTTGGTTACCCTTCATCTCAGCATGTCAAATGCCCAAAGTCAGTTTTCGAGGCCTCTTCATTTTTGCCAAGAAGTCGTTGAACGGTTTTCATCTATTTGATCTCTGTGACCTCAAATGAAGGTCAAGGTAACCTATTTGAACAAACTTGGTAGCTCATTATCTCTGCATGCTACAGTTACAGTGTGAGTAGCTAGAGCTTTCATATAAATTTGGGTTATGGAGAAGAAGTCGTTTCAATGAAAAAAAAATACGAAAAGCTGACGGATGAAGCATGATACATGAAGACAGACGAAATGTGATGATTATAGATCATAAGCTGACCTTATGATAATATTAAGTCACTTAGATTTAGCCGAACACAATGATTGCATACCATGTGTCACTACAAAAGGACTTCATAATCACTTTAGTTTAAATTTATGATTATCTTTTCTTTCATCAGTTTTGGTCACGCACTAGTTTGAATTATTAAGGAGGTGGAAAAAAATGGAGCAGTTTGTTTAAAGCTGTAGATGCCGAGTGGTTAAGCTCGACATATTTACCACAAGCCCTTTACCTTTGGGTTACAAGTTTGAATCCCATGTGGTGTAGATTCCAGTTACTGATAGTGATCAGTGGTTTTTCTCCAGGCACTCCGATTTTCCTATATCATTTCTTTCAATGACCCTGCAATAAATACTGATTCTGACCGGCTCTATACACGGGTCGGTGGTTTTTCTCCGAATATTCCGGCATTCCTCCACCAACAAACCTCACATCCTTACACGACCCTGGCTGTTAATAGGACGTTAAACTAATGGAAACCAAAAACGTCCCTTTTTTATTAGATATAAATAAGAAAATAGTAATAATAGATAATATCCGTCTGGCTAAACAAGAAATCATTCAAAGATTACCATAATATACATTTCTATATTTTGGCTATTCTTTTCAGTATATATTTAGCATTTTGCAAATATACCGAACAAATGAACAATAGGCAAATCACCTCCCCTTTTTCAATCCCAGTAAAAAATATATGAACATGTAAAGAATGAAGTATTTAATTGAAAGCAAACCCTTTCAAAGTCAGCTGTCATTTTTCAACCCTTGAATGTATACATGCATAAGATAACAGCAGACATTGTCAATATACACCTGCAATTTGTTAATCAAGGTGGCATAATGTATAATTATAATGCTACTGAAGAATTTCTGAGATGGGCATGGCTAGGTGTCCATCTTTGTAATTTTGTTCTTTCTCCTCTCTGGAACATGACATTTTTAAGACCATTTTCAAGCGCTGACTGTTGGTTAGTGATTTTTTTTTTCTGTAGGACCTCTTTTGTACATCCGAATTTGAATCACATAATTATATTATTGTAAATCCTTGGATTACCCGTTACAGTTGTAGAGTATGAAAATCAATGAACTAAATCCTTGGTACCTAAGGAACAGAAATGAACTATTTTGACACTTTAATACTTTTGTTTTTTATTATTATTTAGCCTTATTATTATAGCCTTTACATGTTCTGGGGTCGATACTAACAGTAGGCTGCATGACTGTATATTTCAGACATGCACATGTTTAGTTGAGGAAGATAAAATTATTGCTTTGAGGTCTGAAAATTCAGTACCAAAATTCCCTACCGAAAATTGATTATAGCGGAGAATCTCACAAACCTACTATATTATATACTGCACGCGCCTTTTCAGACAAATTAGAGAACATTTGTTTTAGAATAAAATTTTAATATGAAGAAATCAATTAAAAATTTAGTTGGTTTCGAGAATTCTGAAATGCTTGAAACTGAAGAGGCTGTTGAGTGTTTAACATTCATAAATTAATTTTTAAAAACCTGTTGTTAACTTTGCCCTCACCCCCTCCCTCTAAGTGCACAGTAACTTACAAGGCAATGTACATACATGTAGGGTATACGTATATGTCATACTGTAGTGCATATTGTTGATCATATCCATTGCCAAGCTTCCAGATATTTCAGGTTTGTCTTCTTTGGTTGTCATTTATAGCCTATTTACTTCACGGATCGACCGAGAAATTTGGCTACTCAAACAATATTTTTAGACATTTTTTAAAATTTGATTTAAAAAAAAACATATGTTACTATGCCCCCCCCCCCCCTTCCCCCTAAGTATCAGTATACAGTGTAACTACATCTATAGACCTATGTTCATGATATCTGGTTTACCATTATCCTTTGCCTGATATTGTCGCATGGACGAGTCACTTCCCCGTTGATCTCACCACGGTATACTCGGTGCTATTTTTAGACTGCAGACGAAAACAGCTGATAACAAATCATGTGTTATCTGACGGGTTTGGTTTAACTATACTAGCAGTAGGTAGTAGTTAAATCATTTATAATCAAGCAATATATTAGGGGAACATATTCAAACGGCATCCGTCTCCGAGTCTGTTCAATAGACTGTCAGCTTTTTTTGAATCCATATTAACAGTAGTAGCCTAACGCGTGATTCAGTCGCTGTCATGATCAGACTCGGTTCTACAGTAGGCCTATGAAAAACAATTACATGTATAATAGACAACAACAAACAACTTAAATGTAAGATAATGTATATTAATAACATCCACTGATCGTGATATAACAAGTGAAATACACAACTAGGCCTATTTACCTAATATTCACGGAATCTCCGATAAATATTTGGATATCATTACAAGACTTGTAAAACTTTTTATAAATTCAAGTAATTACTTTATAAAATAAACAGAAATTTTCATAAATACGACTCATTTGTGAAATATTCACTCGTCGATCAATGGCTTTGAAAGAAAGTCCAGAAAAATCTCGTCTGCCGTGGAAATTTACTGGTAACCTGCGAAATACCACCGATTTCCACGACTGTCTTGTGGTCGTTCTTTATAACATTAAAAAAAAATACCGTTTGGTTCAGAATTACCTAACCTTTCAGTTTGTAGAATTTCATTTTGTCAACTTTGAGCGTTTGTTCGCAGAAACTATCGATACAAATGTCGATATTTGCATGTTTGATGCATAATTTCGTTTAGCGAAATTTCACACAGTCACCAACTATCTCAGAAGAAAGATCACGCGTGGATTAGGTTAAGTCCAAAATTTAGGTAGATTTTATGCGTCAATTTGCTTATTACCCATATCGCGGTTATAAGCGTGTTGATAGCTAAAAGTTGTTTACATTCGTTCTGAAGGAATGATTTACGTTCGTTCTGAAGGAATGATTTACTAGTGGAACAACACCTTAAGGGGTGATGCGAATGAAATGAGAGACGCTAAGGACCATGAATTGATAACTCATGGCAATTCTCCGAAAGAAGTGCAAATATGCGCATATGCATACAAATGAACATGTATAAATGTACATTGCATACGTGTATGGAAATTGAATGAAGTATAACGCACAAAGGACCATGTTACAGATCTTGGATCTATTTTGTCGATTAAACTTATATTTGGCGACACCTGTATGAAGGATTGTCGCGAAAAGAGTGCTTCAGCGTAGGAAACAATATCGCACGATTAAAGTCATTTTACGATTTTAGTCTCTTTGACCCTTGTGACTGTGACCTTGAATAAAGGTTAAGGTCATTCATTTGATCAAACTTATAATTAGTAGCCCTTCATCCAAGCATGCTACAAACAAAATACATGTATCATGCACATGGCTACAGGCCAGTCAATTATTGATAAAGGAGTCATTTGAAGATTTTAACCCATTTGACACTGTGGCCTTATATTAAGGTCAAGTCCATTTATTTGAACAAACTCTGTAGCCTTCCATTTCAGCATGTTACAGAACCAACACCAGGAATACAAAAGTCAGGTCTGCATGCATGACTATTGACAAAAATTCTTGCATGTAGAACAAAACTAGCACTCCCAATTCAAAACCGGTAGCTAATTCTTTCACGACTTATCCTAAACGTGGGAAGATAGTTCAATTCTTTTACAACTTATCTTAATCATTAGAAGGTAGTCCTATTCTTTAACCTATTGGATGTGAAATAACGCTCCCAATTTAAACATGGTAGTTTGATTCTTTCATGACTCATCTTAATTTTCGGAAGGTAGTCCTATTCTTTTACAACTTATATAAATCTTCGGAAGAAAGGCCTATTTTTTACATCTCAACCAGATCTTGGAAGTATATTTAAATTACCAAAGAAAAAGCCCCTGAATGTACACATTAAGAAAAAAATATGGTGAACAAAATAGGTTAAAAGATTTTAAATAATCAAAGTACTGAAAGTACTGAGACTTAAGCCTAAAAACACGTTACAAATCAAGAATTCTGATTTGCATTGATAATATAAATGATAAATCTCAATGTACAACAGCATGGCCATCAATTGTTGTCAAATTGCAGTAGTAAAGAAATTTTTTATATACTTTTTTAGAGTTAATTTTCTATTTCCTTCTACTCAAAACAAAAACACATGCGTTATGCAATACAATAATCCAAAAACATTGCAATTCCTTAGATAAATGAATTTGATATTGGTGTACATCATATCATACACATCAAGTAAATTCCCAGTTGGACAACTATAAATTCCAGGTAAAAGTGTTGTATTATAAATGCAAGCACTCTCTCATAAGATGACAATTTATTTCATTATAGATAAACAAATAGCAAATCACAAAGTAGGGTCGACCTTGAGTCAATGATTTATAAATATTTCCTTCTCTCTTTCTTTTGAGAAAATGGCAAACAAATGTCATTTGTCACTCCAAGATTTTATTATTATTTGTACCTTGTATTTATCATATCCTTTAAATCCCTTTACGGCAATCTTCAATTTACTCTGACAACATCAATTTGACAGTATCCTATATATAACTTATTCGTGCATATGCATATTATTTCTTTCATCCCTGCATATTTAATCGATATTGATTGAAAGGCTTTTTTGTATCATTAGCAATGTCAATAAAGCTAGAGCGCATCATGAAATTTGCCTCCCTCCAGTTGGTATTCATATTGACTATGAATGCCAACTGAAAGCCAATGCTTATATTAATATTTACAACCTGAACTCACTCAAGGTTATCTGTATTTTACACAATATCATAAGCCACCTATATTTCAAATTATTTTGTAAATGTTGAAAATATCAAAATACATTTTAATTTTCATGTATACTTTTCAAGCCATCATTAGGTAATATAAGCTTTTTTTAGGTATTTTTATTTCAACATAAGTATGTTAATTTAACACTGTTTGTGTCCGTTTTTATCATAATGATGGAATTCAGTCTGTTTTATGAAAATTAGATCGTGGTTTTAATCTAAGAAGCATGCATAATTATGGGGAATAAACACAAAGAGTAAATTCTGCAATCATAATTTGAATAATAATAAGGTATTAACCATGAAACAGTATCTCATTAAATTCAGTGATTTCATTCTGATGTACTGAAAATACAGTTTCAGTGTTTTTTTTATTCATATATGATTTTCATATGTATTTGAGGAAAAGGCAAAAAAGATGATTTCAAGGCCATTACATTAATCATAGAAATGATCATACCGCACAAGTATATATGGATTTCATGATTTTAGTGACACCTCCAAAGTTGAATCTTTGTTAAGCTAGCGAGATGCAAACAACATATTTCATTTTGAACATTAGTTTACATAAATGTTAGAAGAAATGAAATTATAAACCATAATTTGACTTCATGGTCTGAATGTATGTACTTGTTTCACTTATAACCATAGATGTAAATGTAATATTTTTTGCAATACTGCCACAAATGCTAATATAATTCAAAATGATTTTTAGTTTTAATTTATGTCGATTATATGACATTACAATGGTGTAAGATACACCATTCTGTTTTTACAATTATCATTATAGTAAAAAAAAAATTTTCTAATGATAAATATATGACTAATTCATTATAAAAACATTAAGCTGTTAGGCAGATTTCTATTTCCCAGAAAACAGATACTGTGTGTTATATGAAAATAAAGCTTAATTCAAAGCTTTGTGTATCTATCAGCAGTCAAATGTCTTGTGACCGACTTTGATATAGATTATTTCAACAATATTCAACTGATCACAGAAAAACCATATATATGTTTATTTGACATTTTTCTTTATCAAAATTCTTATAAATAAAAGAAAAGATTTTAAAATAAAGAAAGCAAAAGTCTTATATTCATTAAAAAAAGTTTTTTGTACTACACTCTTGTGTTGCTCACTTATGTATGCAAGTAAAACCATGCACACATAATGGCAGCCTTATATTGTCTTTAACCTCAGGTCTGTTTTCAAAAGCATTATTTAATGTACAGGGAAAGAAAGTTTGATTAATTTACTTTTTTTAATTATAACTTTTAGGTCTATAAGACTTAGATAGCAAGATCAGTAACAGAGATTATGTGTTTACGTTAGATGGGGGAGTCACCAGTGTGTATAGATTGTGTGGACAGCAGTCAGCTGGAAGGTAAGGTACTAGCCTAGCTGTGTATTAGGTGCCATTATACACATGCAGGCACAGGGGGAGTAGGAGGGGGGGGAGGATTGAGATGTAGTACACAGTATAGATCAACAGCATTTAAATTAGAGGAGAGGGGTGAGATGTAGTACACAGTATAGGTCAACGGCATTTAAATTAGCGTGTCATAGGTCAACGGCATTTAAATTACTGAGTTGAAAGGTTACTGAAAGTAGTGCCTATGACTCAAGCCATACAAAGAATGGCTTAAGTCAAAAATGTATAGTAATAAGCTTCTCCAACGAAATGAAGAAAAAATCCTAATGTCATGATTACATACATTTTGTAATATTTCAATTTGATCCGGACATATGGCTTCATATTCACTCAAACGTGACAATTCTGAATATGCAATATGCATTAAAAGTTGCGCTAATTTATATTGGAATAAACTGGTTCGTATGAAAGTTAATTGTAATTGGTATCACTATGACCTGCTTACAGATATATGTACTGTGTATTGATCCGTGTTTGAAATACAAAGAATAGCTTGATCTCCATAATTATAATTGGTAGGCCGAACCTGAACCCAACCACATCAGTGTAGAAATTTTCACAACTACTCAAATCACTATAAATATATAGTGTTTATTATACAGAAAATCTGCTATTCTACTTACAGTGATTTTTCAAGGTATTTTGGGAAAAAGGTTTTTGTTGCAAATTGGGAATTTTTAATCGCAAAAAGAGCAGTTTTGGGAAAAAGTTACCCATCACTGAACATGGTATTATAAGTGATTAGATATTGTAAAACAGTAAACTGTTTCAATTTTACAAAAGGTGACGACAATAACAACAGTTTCAGAGGATTAAACAATGAGAGGAGAGCTTTTCGGGTTTTGTTTGTTTTTCAGATATTTGATTTGGGAATTTTTCATTGTAATTGGGAAAACGATTTGGGGGTTTGGCATCGGGAATGGGGTCGTTTACCGACCCAAGTTATATAAGGAGAAAAATCACTGACTTATTAATAATTTTACTTAAATCCATGATGAGTACCAGTGGGGGGCGTGTTAAGAATTTCCGTGTTAAAGTATATACGCTTGTCTGTCATTGTTGTACAATCATAAGGGGAGATAACTCTGTGAAAGAAAAGTGGTTACCATGGGGACATTCGTCTCAGTGAAATATGATGTTTCATCCCCCCTTAATGTTCCTAGCCATGTGATATATTCAAACTAATCACAGGCACATATATATGACATCCCAAGTTTTGTATTCTTAGTATCCTGGAAAAATGCATGTTTATGAAAAAGACAATGACACGGAATTTGTCAATATTTTATGCTGTATGTTTCATAAGGAATGTAGAACAATACATTTATGCCATATTTTGCCTCGTAGTTATGTATTAACAGAATACGCCTCACTTGATTGTCCTTTTAATTACAAGTTTCAATTTTGATTTCCGTACTTTCATCAGTATAGGTCACTTAATAGGACGCACTGGTTTAAATTATTTTAGAAGATTGAGTTATTGGGGCCGAATGATTTAATAAGATCTTTGGGTTACGAGTTTGAATCTCATGTGGGGTAGATGCCAAGTACATATGCGTACTATATATATATCTACTGACTGCTTGTCAGTGGTTTTTCTCCATGTAATCGGACTTTTCTCTATCATCCCCTTAAATGATCCTGCAATTAATACTGATTCTGATATTTAATTTAAATAATGGCATGACATAAACAATTTTTAAATGTCACAATCATCATATAATAGTCAGAGCTGTGGTTGCCAAATGGTGAAGATGTCTCGACATATTTACTACAAGCCCTCTTCATTTGGGTTACAAGTTTGAATCCCATGTAGGGTACGTACCAGGTACTGACTGCTGGTCAGTGATTTTTCGCAGTGTATGCTGACTTTCCTCTATCATCTCCTTAAATGATCCTGCAATACATACTGATTCTGATACTTGATTTAAATAATGACATGACATAAACGATTTTTAGATATCCTCCACCAACAAACCTGGCACGTCCTTACATTACCTTTGCTGTTAATAGGACGTTAAATCAATAAAACCCATATCAATAGCCGCGGTGGCCAAGTGGTTAAGATGTCCCGACATTTAACCACAAGCCGAGCTCACCTCTAGTAACTGGTTTTTCTTCGTTTCCTCCACCAACAAACCGCACATCCTTTTAATGACCCTCGTTGATAATAGGATATTAAACCCACTCATGTATAAGTCTCCGCTAACCCTATTTTATCAAAAAGAAACTTTTTTTCTCATATAAATAAGAAAATGGTAATAATAGACAATATCGATCTCGCTAACAAAGAAATCTATCAGATTAGTATATACATTTCTACATTTTGGCTATTTTTTAATTGTGTTCAGCATTATGCTAGAAAATATACCTAGAAATGAACAAATAAGCAAATTGCCTCCCTTTATTCAATCCTGTAAAGAATGAAGTAAATTAAAAAAAAATTCAAAAGCAAGTAATATTTTGATTGGTACAATACCTTAACTGATATGACTTAAAAATTTCAAATGTATCTGTATAATGAGAGATACTGTATATGATTTTCTTAAGATCTATTCCCAAAAGCTACTGTTTTGTAATTATAAAATATTGTTTTTTCTGGAATTGGCTTGGGGGACCGAGACATGTTTTTTAGACAAACTTCTGGGACCCTACCAGTAGTCGTAAAAAGGAAAAGTACTCATGATTTGGGAAAAAATAATTCTTTGGATCTCATGAAACACATTATTTCCACCTAAACAAAACAACACCATTATGAAGTATTCGTCAGCAGCTCCAGACATTCGTAAATCTGGACACACAGTAGAATATGCACATAATCACGACTACTGTTCCGTCACGACTACTAGTTGGTGAAAATGAAAATAAAAGTTAATTAAAAAGTATAATTGGTCTCTGAAATACTCGACAACGAATCCAAACTGAAGAGGCTGTTGAGTGTTTGATATATGCAGTACATTAAATTTTTAAAAACTGTTGTAACTATGCCCCCTTCCCCCTACAATGTAAGTGTACAGTAACTTTTACGTAATGTAAAAAATGTGTACGGTACTGTATGTAGGCCTAGGTGTCTTGTAAAACTGCAGTGCATATCTAATAATGTTGATCAATACCAGATTTTTTCAGCCATCCCTTGTCTGACATTGTCGCATGTACCTGTCACTTTCGCTTTGATCTCATCAAGGTGCTATTTTTAGACTGCAGCTGATCAACAAAACATGTCATCTGATAACAGGAATGGTTTAACTACGCTACTAGTCTTAATCATACAATTAAGCAATATATTAGGAGAACATATTAAAACGGCATCTGTCTCAGAGTCTTACAATAGACTGTCAGTTTACGAGTTGTTTTTAAATTTAATTCATGCAGTGTTGCCTAGCCTAACGCTTGATTCAGTCGCTGTCATGATCAGGCTCGGTACTGCAGTAGGCATACGAAAAACAATCATAATAAACAACAACAACCTCAAATATTAGATAGCGAATAATACTAACACCAGCCGATAGTGATAGCCTTAACACGTAAGAAACATAACTAGGCCTACTTACCTGATATTGCCGATTGTAACTTGAAAATCGAGGCGGCTTTCAACATCAATCCAAACCTGTTCCAACCGGATACACAAGGTGACATCTCACATTCCTTCTACCAGATGGCGCTAGTCGTATGGCATGTCTTTGTGCGGTTGAACGCCCCAAACAACATACATTTCCCCGATTCGCGCAATCCCCAACAAATATTTGGATATTATTGAAAAACTTATTAAACGTTTTACAAATTCAAGTAATAATATCATCAAATATAAGCAGAATGTTTCATAGATACGATCTATTTGTGAATGGCCCACTCGTCGATCTAATAAATCAGAATAGCTTTGAAGGAAGGCGGCGCAAGACCAAAAATGTCACGTCTGCCGTGGAAATTTACTGAGAACCTGCGAAATACTACCAATTTCCAAGACCGTCTTGTGGTCGTTCTTTATAATATTTTCAAAAACCAAAAATACCGTTTTGTTCAGAATTTCTTATATACTATTAATTTGTAAAATCTCAATTTGTCAACTATAAGCGTTTGTTTGCTAGGACGAATTAAACAGAAACTAGCGATGAAAATGTCGATTTTTGCCTGTTTGACCCAAATGTTCAAATGGATGTTCACAGAGTCAACAACTATCTCAGTCGATAGATCACGCCTGGATTTACTTAATTGTAAAATATCGTTAAAAACTTTGTGTCAATTTCCTTATTACCCAAATCGCGGTTATAACCTGGTTGATAGCTAAAAGTTGTCGTGGTTAACATTCGTTCCGAAGGAACGATAACGCTGTTATCGCATCGTACGTCTCTCATTTTATATCAACATCTACCGACATGCACACTATGTAACATTGCCGATTTGTGATGATGAGATGTTTTTTGAGTAAATACTTGATTTTTTTCATGAAAGCCATAATAGTAAAAAAAACTCTCCTATCAAAATTAAACGATAACTCTACTTTCTATTTTGACGATAATACTTAACGATTTTTTAAATACATGTATAACATACATGTAAATTCAGTCCTGCAAAAAAAATTCTAAAATATACTCTTTACAATTCGTTTTGATGAAGAACGCATCGCATTTTTCGCACATATGTTTTTCATGTCAAAAATGTGAAATGTATTATTGTTATATATTGGTATGTATGGTAAAACATAAGAATAATCAAATATACAACAAGCTGGAATATATCAGCAAGCCTTTTTTTCCAATCATGCAATGGGGTAGCAGTTAAAACAGCCTACCTTCAGTGAAGGCGTTGCTGGCAATAAGCTCATAAAACAAGCCTTTATAAGTTAGAAACCTACTTTAAATATGAGAAAACAGCGTATGTTTAGTGGATAGATTATACCATATATTGAATATGACCTAATTATGCACGAGACCTAGCCAAAGTGACCCTAGGATATAATCATCTTATGCAGGCTATGCCAAGATACACATGCAATACTAAACATCAATCTCAAGTTATAAAATCGTTGAAAAATCTTAGTTTTCAGCCAAAATATTAATGCTTTTGAGGTTAAAATTGAACTTTTTTAAATTCTTCATCAGTTTTCTCAACTGAACATCACAAACCCAATATTTACATTCAAAAACTGTTTTAAATATTATCTCTGTTCAAATAATTAGTTAATTAGGCCTTTAACAATGAAACTGTGAATTTTAACCCTTTGACCTTTGACCCATAAAATTACCACGAACGCAGAAAAAATCGGAAATTCTGAATAGCATATAATATGCAGCTGATCCTAAAGAATCTTCAAGCAAAATATTTTGCTTATTACTGAGTGGCCCTAAAACGACCCAAAGTAATACCCCTCCATGCTTTCATGTAAATCAAATTAAAGTTCAAATAATCAAAATGTACAGCATATATGACCGCGCTAGATAGGTGAATGATCTAATAGTCATTGTGAAATTACGGTACTTAAACAAAAACGATGACGGTCGGTAGAAGCATGCGAAAATTAAACACTTATTGCATGTCAGACTTGATCTAAGCCATTCCCTTTATCATTCCTTATCATGCATTTGCTGCACCCACCTATCAGTTAACGAAAACAGCATTTTGATGAATCTTTATATTAAAGTCATTGTATGCATGCTTTCTAACAACGACTACTTTATGAACTTACAACATCCACAGACTTTTTGTCATTTGTTACCATTGCGAAAAAAACGCTTTTTGAATATTCTCTTTTTACGCCTTGTTCTCAAAATATCAAAAACTAAAAATGAGAACAATGCATTCAAGATAGTTATATAAAAACAAATAAAAAAACATGATATATGCTGATATATATATATATATAGTCATAAATACTTAGTTTAATGTTAATATAACCGCCAGGATCTTGGACCATCAAGGATATACATTTAACTAGTAAATATATGTATACATATATATATATATTATTTGTGGTATCACTATATCATGAGCTTCTTTATATAAAACCCATGATTGTAGTAGACAACAATGCAAATAACATTGAACCAGAGGAAAGTTCACCAAAATACGTTAGGTAATACAAGGGTTAACATAAATTGTATGGACTCAGCACAGTACCCTTTACAATATGTGTTTAAATATAAAATTAAGATTTACACAATACCGTTATCACTTTTTCTACTAAACGGTTAAGGTATTCTAGTAACAATAAATAAAATATTCACCACGAAGAAACTCCAAATCATATTGAGTATTGTCTACATCACGTCATGTTACTATCTCCCGCGAAACGCGTTTACGCGGATTATTTTTTTGGGCTCCGTCCGTCCGTCTGTCCGAGATCCTTTTATGGGCTAGAACTCTACAACCGTTCAACGCAGCCCATTGAAACTTTTTGTATACATCAGACAAGTACCCTAGTTGTGCCTTTTGCTGTTACGGACCTTCCATTTTGGACTTTTCCCCGTTACCATGGAAAATACAAAATTACTGTTTCCTTAAGTTTCTGGATTATAACTCTAAAACCATTCAACACTGATCCTTGTAACTTTCTGTATGCATCAGAAAATGCCCTGGTTGTGCTTTTTGTTATGGCGATCCTTTCTTTTTTTGTATATTTCCATATTATATAGTGCATCACTATAAAGTCTTCCACGTAAATTATCGTCGTACAAACTTAGTTAATAATGATATATCATTATATAGTCAGGTCGGGTACGTTGTTTGACAGAAAATTGCTTTTAATGTATATTTTGTTTTGCAGTTGGTATTACGTGGTCACATGGTGTTATAAAGATAATATAGAGCTTCAATGTTTCCGATGTGTCATTACACTTGTTAAGTCGATATTGCGTTTATGAATTATATAGCTGAACCGTTGAGATCCTTAAAAGTGTTGCCCTATGTAATTAATATGTACAATACATAATCGGATTGATATTTGATTTATAAACTCTAAATTTTAAACAACAATTAAGGACTCTTGGTTCGGTCTATATTGTGTACGTACATTTTAAAACACAAAATAATGATATTTGACTAAGATATCGGTTTACTTCATTATACATAGGTGCGAAAACATGAAGTTGGCCACAGCCGCCAAAAGGATGATGATAAATACAATTAATATACCTGTACTTTATGTACACTATATAAACGGTGCTTGATTAAATTTAATAGCTACCAACTTTTTCCAAAATCATCATTCAGCTGTGCGCTTTCGAAATAATAAACCCCTAGAAGCTAGCGCACATCCGCATTCGGGTATTTCCGTCGAGCCAGTCAGCTTTGAGGTGGTCGTGACTTGTTTCCGATCACTCCATCCATTGTCATATGACGCCAAAATTGGGCATAATTAATTGATGTAACCAAACGACGTTAATATCGGTCAGAAACTTTTGAAAATGATAACGTAGGAGACATGCTTTGTATCTATTTGTATATTAAACAGTTAAAGTATGGGGTTAATTGATATAGCAAGTTTCTGGATTTAATTGCACTATTTTATATTTCCTTCGGCTTCGCCTCGGGAAATAGACAAGTTCTGGAAAACCAGAATTAGTCCTATCCCTCAATCCCATACTTTGACTGTATAATAAACAATACTAATGCTATTGATTTAAGACAATCGGAAGTCGCATAAAACAAGATATGGTTTATAGTTAAAAATCCCCCACGTATCGACTAAGGTTACAGTTATCTTATTCTTGGAATTATCTACATTTTCGTAAGATGTTTATGTTTTATTCCAAAAAATGATCGAAAACATTTAAATCTTGTGCATCTTGTATCCTCCCTCATCATCTGCGAGAGCTAAATGCATGCACCTGTTGACGTTCAGTTGGAAAACGAAACAATCTGACTGAAATACAGATCCTTATAACCACTTCGTTCAATAGAGGATCTGAGAAAATCCGATTAAGGGTCATGTTCGTATGACATTTATACCACGTGTAATTGAGATCAAATGCATCTTCTGCAAGTTGCTCTGTCAATTGACAATGTGATTTCGCCCCAACATACAAATACGATTAGCTTTATTGTGCTCCTTCGGCGAGATGACTACCTACACGGAAATAATTCTGACAGATTTTCAAACTATTTCGTTCCCTGAAATTCACTGTCAATATTTTGCCAGCAGCAATTTGATTGGCCATTTACAAAGGTCACCTGGACATGACCCCTAATGGGATTTTCTCAGATCCTCTTATCTAACGTAGTGATAATAAGGATCTGTATTTTAATCAGATTGAAAACGAAACAAGAATACATATAAATAAAGATTTTATCAAGAAACGTTATCATATATGTGACGGTGACGGCGAAAAAGGGGTCAGATGAGGAAAATTGACAAATTGAGTTTTATACATTTTTTGCAAGCTTACATTATAAATTATGTAAATCCAAAAAATTAGGTCTCTATGTGGTACGGTTATGGAGAAAAAATTGTTTGTTAACCTGTATCGCTTCACTGAACACAGAAAACACAAAAGTCAAATAACGTCATAAAAGTATAATATTTGCAACACATAACAAAAGGGATATATTGACATGTCAATACTTTTAAATAACAACATATATTTCAAAACCAAACAAATATTTTATTTTATCCCTTCTTAATTACGAAAAATAAATTGTCCATATCATTTTAAAACGTCGTTACACGTACAAATGTATATACATCAAAGGGAGATAATTTAATGCCAAAATTTTTGAAAGAATTCAAAATCTAAATATAAACGCCAAAGCCATAAATATTGAAATGATCACACTTCTTAAATGTTTGATAGATCATGAACTAGCAAAATAATAACATTCAGTAAAATATTGGAATAATTACTGAGAATTGGTAGAAATAGGCTGGAAAAGTCAGGTAAAAATGGAAAAGGAAGAGGGAGGGGGCCGTTTAAAATCACACCGATTTATATATATACATGTAAAATTTATATGCACACAGCCTTACTTCACTTCCCTACATCGGTACTAATTTTGTGTCTAATATATTATTAATATTGATCCTCAATTACTTTTAATTTCCAACTTTAAAATCAGTCTAAGTTTAATAGTACTAGTATATCCACTAAGAATAGATAAAAATTGGGAGACAGCCAATAAAAAGTGAAGGCTACTTAGTGTTAATAATCGGTTGTAAAATCACATTCAATGATCGGTTTAGGACCACCTACTTATTATCAATTTTGAATTTGGATTACAGTTATAGAAAACTTTTTTTATATTTATGAATTCAACCTTTTATTTTCTCTGAAGAATTTTAGAAAGATATCTTGTGGCAACGGTTCAATGAAGTGTTTTTTTTAATTCAAATTATTGTTTATCTAACATGTCAAAGACATTTTGAGAAAATTTGTTTTACACCAATATACAAATAATAATAATAAAGGTTCAGAACAATATAAAATAAGCACAAGTTATCTCCCATTTTAATAATTGATTATTGAATTTCATAATCGATAGTCTTTAGGAAAATCATAATCGATCGATCATCAATTAAAAACAATAATCAGTCCAACACTAGGTGGTAGAATCAAAGGTCATGTGTATATATACATATACATTTAAAGACAAAGTTCTGTTGTCAAAAGGAATATCCGCTCACAAATTCCTACATAAAATAAACTTATTTCCATCACTACAGATCTTTTGAAGACAAGACACGCCTTACAAATGTGAACAATGTAATATAGCAGTCATTTTCATCGTAAAAGTAAACCTTTCCGTTTGCATGGAACATTTGGTACTTGGTTGCTTTCTGTCAGATCCATTTCTGACTTTGGTACAGTGGGTTTTGGACAGGTAATGTTTTTTGAACTTTCACTTTTACAAAATTCCCTAATATTGTCATATAAGTACCATTGTCTAGAAGGATCTAGTCCTTTTGACACAATTTCCTCTGGTTCATCTTCTGCAGATGGAAGGATTTCCTTTCTCTTAAGTAGATTGACTGACACTGAAGTGAGTCACCGACTTCCTTACACAACACTTCACCTGGCTTTGTAGATTCCACAAGAAAATGGTGGTATTTTGTCAGGTTTTTCAATGGCTTGAAGTATTGTTTCAGGTAACACTTCCAGTCCCTAAAGATGAATGGTTTTTCCTCATCTTGAACCAACTGTGGAATATTGTGTCCACTCCGTGATGAAGTTGTAACTGTGCGAGCAACCTCCTCTAAACTTTCAGCATTACTAGAATTCCAGCGCAATTTCCACACACCAAAATGCCAGTCAGGATCAAACTTTGTATGGCCAGCAATCATCATCGAGCACTGGATACCAACATGAAGACCTGTGTAATACAATAAAACAAAAAATGAGTTCATTGTTCTACAAAAAACTTTAAAAATTACCATTAGAAGGAAATTATAGGTACTACTGCTATACAATATCAATATAAAAAAAATAAAAATATTTGTAATTAATTGTTGCAAATCTATAATAAGTTCAAAATGTGAATATTTTAATTTGATCTTTTGAGAAACAAACTATTTAAATTGTAGACTAATTGATGACTAAAATAGTAAAAACTGGAAGTCAGTGACTAATTTATACATATATTAAACCTCCCCACCCAATCTCAAGGTATTCATGTAGTTCTAGTGCTACAAATTAATCAGGTCATGATGTGGTATTGACTTTTAAATCTCAAATGTCTGAAATATGAAATTCCATCATTGTATTGCACAATTTGGTTTATTAAAACAGGAAAATGTCATAATTCTATATATGGAGAAATGAAAATTTTAAGATCAGCATATATACATACAAAATTGTGGTTGAAGTTCAAGCCTAACAAACCTATGAAGGGGACTTACCAACTATCACCCTCCAAAGGGCATACCACAACACAATGTTGTTTTTATTCTGTCCACTGCAGTTGTCAAAATGGATGTTGGCGATCTTTTCTCCATGTCCATGATGATGAAAATAGTGATGGACCATGCTGATAACTAAGTTAGCTCCCTATCCTACTCCTGAACTTTCAGCCTCATCCACCAAATAGAAAACTTGCTGTCCTGTTGAATATTACAATGTATTGATCAAGAAACGGAATACTGTAGTTAATTCCTACCAGTTGCATTGGCAATATCAACAAATGTGTACCACTGGAATCATCACTGTCACTCAATTTTTAATTGAAATCTCATATCATTAAAGGAAATTTTCAATAAAAAGGTGTTTAAGGTAAATGATATACATGTAATTTAAATTACCAATAATTGATTATGTTTGATTTGATTTAATTTGCAAATCATAAAAGTAATGTATTTTAAAGATCAATTAATTAATTGGTTTTATGATTATCTTAAGCTTATTAAAGTAAAACTCGGGGTTAATTACCTGAACCTTCCGAGCAGATTCCAAAGACACTGCATTTCCTTGGTGTCTTAAAGAAGATTGGACCAACTTGTTGAGCATGATGGGGAAAATGAACTTGTTGTGCGAAATCCCATGAATAGTGGAAAGCACCATCAACTGTACAGGGTGAATTGCCTACAAAGAAAGAAAGACAACCATATACATTTCTACATAACATGAGCATTACTACATCAAGTATATTTGGTTTTTTTTATATATAATCAATTTGATAAATACATTTGTTCTTAAAATCAAATACATTGTACATGTAGTTAAGTTTAATTGAAATCAAATAAGATTTCATTATGAACATTCAGATTTTTTCCCAATTCATGAATAAAAATTTAAAGGTTTTTTTATGTAAGAAAAATTGAAAGGCATTTCATGTAATATTATATACCCCGGTATGTATACACGAGTGGTCTTTATCTTAACATTCTAGTCTACTGAAAGCTAGGCTGAAAAGCTGTAATAGCAGACTTGGAACCTGTTTAAAATAATAATCTATATAAATAATTTTGAATAATTCTGATATGCTTTATTTAAAGATGTCTATCTGAAGAATCTATTGCTCAGCAAAAAATGTAAATATTAATTTGTATTTCATTATTATTAATTACCTGTTGTCTTCTCTGCTTCTGACAATAACTTGAACTTTTCTTTACTCTCTGTGCACTGCTTTCTGTATACATCTCTCTGTTGTTTTGCCTGACTTATATGAGTACAGTATTCCTCCAAGACTTGTTTCTTTTCATCATCATTTATTGAACCAGTAGCAGATAATTTCAATGAAAAAATTTGGCAAGAGTTACACAAGTCTGTACATGGTTTCATGACTGTGATATATGGGCATAGATCATGCCATACTCTTTGGAAGGTGCGTAGACTCACTCGTCTATAACTCATTTTGCCGGCCAGTGAATCAAACTTTTCAAAAATGCCCATGGCAGTTGTATCCGAGGGAAGACGAAGCACTTTTTCAGACCTGTAATTTGGTAATCTTCCCGGAATAGGCAATGCATTGTCTCTAGCAAATTGTGACAAGAATGTCTTGATATTCTGTCTGTCTTGTACAGAGAGAGCATTATGCGGAGCTTTTCCAGAATTTCCATGTTTTCGTGGCATCAAACCAACAGTATCTAGTGACTTACTAATTGCCTGTAATTTGTTCTTGTTGATGCCATGAATAAAACAAAATGTAGTTCTACAAACACGGATTCAATTGAAATAAAACTCCTGATATGGTCGCTCTCGTTCCTTTATCTTGTGTTTCTTAGATTGGGTATGACTGCCAGACTTACGATGAGCAAATAGCTCAGCCTTAACAGTAATATCTAGTTCATCATGTGTTAATTGGTGACAATGTTCTCTAAATTCAAATGCCGATTCTAAGTCTATTTTTACACTACATGCTTCTCCACCATACACTTTACAGCCACATGTGTCATTACGAAATTTTGCCTGTGCTATATATTCAATAGTGTCACATTCAGTGGAATCTGTTGAAACAAATACAACGTCATTATCATCTGAAGACTTGTCGGACTCGTAATTACACTCGTCTTCATTGGAATCTGACGAAAGTTCTCTGAAAGCATCGGCGCTACCCTCGGATGATGTGTACAGTCTTGAATAATAAAGTTGATCAACAGTCTCTATTTCATCTATAAATGGTTTATCCTGTTTCAAAATAATTTCTGCTGGAATGCTACAACAACTATTGTTCGTTGTAGTAGATAGTTGACTCATTTTAATGATTCAAGTCTAACATGATTTCGTGCCATGGTACATTAATTCAAACTGTCGAATACGTATAAGTTTACGTATGATACGCATTTCACAACATCGCGAAGTATAAAGTGATACTACTTTAACTACTCAGTTTGAACGTTCCTTCATTAATATAACATCGTCTTTCACCTACCGGGCTTGGTTTTCATTGATCAAGTAATCATCATTGCAGATTACACACTATGACAATTCAGAGAGATGTAAACGTACGTGTTGCTGTCATTACGCCACTAAGAAACTAACTAGAGTGATCTCCCGTAAACACCGGGTGCGTTCGGGTCCGTGCTTCTATAAATATGCGTAAGCTTGTGTCATCTTTGGGATTCCAGTATATTAACAATGCACATTTATTATTTTGAAACAAAACAATTAACTCATAAGCCAATATAATAAGTAACACATTTAATTTAGTGTCGTATTTTATTTAACACATCATGTCTTCACAGCAGTTATCAAGTTTGTCGGCAAGAAGCAAAGATAATTGGATCTGCCGATCGAAGAATAAAGAATTTACGAGATCAAACAGTTGTTTATTACAGTTGATAAACAAAGTAATAAATTGACTTTAATTATATTGTACATTTCATGGTGTCCAAGCTTATGTGTTGCTAGACTAGTCAATATATTGTGTGAAAAAACTAATAAAAAGTCTTCGATCACGTCACAGAAAAATACAGCAAAATGTCTCGTGATTTTAGACGGCTTTTTCTCAGAATGAGCAAGGATTTTTAAGTGAGAAGGATTCGTGTCTGTCTCTTTACACTACTAAACACCACGCGAGACGCTTATGAACCGGGAATAAAAACCGTTTTTCTCAACAAATACTTGTCTTATCGAGTCAAACGAAACGCCAATGTAAAGTAAATTAAATTTCACAACGTTTATAACTTGCTTTAAAGACGGAATATTTAGAAGAAATGTCTTAAACTATCGTTAAAAAAATACGACCGCTAATGAAATGGCAGCACGCTTCAGAAAGTAAGACGGTAACCCTCGCACCCCCATGCTACATCAAAGGCTGCGGCGGCGGATATCAAAGGAAATCAGTCGTCGCCCAACGTCACGGTCAGTGCACAAACACAAAAGCGCCGCCTGCGCTGTCTTTGCCCAAAACTCAGTGTGACTTATCCTTCTCATATACGTCCTTGGAATGAGGCTTGCCGCATCTGTACCCATTTTCGCAGTCGCCGTCATATATATATATATATAGTATGTTGGAAGTTCCAGTTGGCACATAGCAAACCAGTTTTGAATAACTACTGATGTTTGTCTTTGTATTCCAGAGCAATGCACTTGAAAGAGCAGTGCGGAGAGGAAACATAGACATTCTTAAACTTCTCATTGAAAATGGAGCTTATGTCAATGAGGTAAGTATTTGTCTATCTAACTTTCCACTGCAACCCCACTATATAACAGGTAGTTGTTCATCACATGAACTGTCAATAGCCTCTGTTGACATAATTATGGTTATGAGACATTGTCATCCTAGCCATAACGAAAACTAGTTGACGAAACGGCCTCTCCGTACTTGACGATACTCTTTTTCATTATGAATGCAAAATGTCTTGAGATTTAATTTTATTATTTGTATTGAATTATGTATCGGCATTGAAATCCATTTAGTTGGCAATAATAGGAATACGAATTCAAACTTGAAAGTTGCAAATCCATCACGAATCGCTCGCACACGTCATCTATGTTGTCGATGTCCAGTTATCATTCATACCTCTAGCTTTTCAAACAAATTTGTAGCTTAATGCATAAATGTAACGGATTTACTTAGGTAAAATCAAAGCAATGTTCGAGTGTTCATATTCCACAATAGTAAATAGCTACATAACGAATTTGATGCATGCGCCTATTAATGATCAAAATTGGCAGATTATATATCTTAAGGGTAACGGATTATGTCATTACATGGTATTGCTACATGTAAATATTGAATTTGAAAAAAATCCTTTCGAATCATAAAAAAATAACAATTTAGTTATAAAGTTAGTTGATTTATGAAATGATAAGGCAAAATGTTTTCAATTTTAGAAACACCGATTCGATACTCCTATATATTATATACTTCTTTCCTTGACAACATATTTGAAGTAAACAGAACACTCATCGGTATACATTTACTTTGTTCATGTTTTTGCGAAACAAGATAAATGAACAATTTCTATTCATATGAAGTATTTACAATCTTCTATAGGAATGTAATATTAATGAATCATACAATACTACTTTAAGTTTGTTTATCTAAGGATATGTGAAAATATTAATATACATATTTGACAGACACGACTCTCAAACCCAAAAAGTGTAGCAATTCAGTTATGACAATTAGGACAACATTTATCTTCGTATATACAAATTTATATCGTCAACAAAGCTATGTGGCTATCGGGATTTAAAGAAATACGAACTGATTCTTTGCTTCAAACTTTAAAAAATTAAGACTTTAGAAACGAGTTTGTTTGATTTCGATATAAGTGCTCGATAACCTTAGTTGAAGCACGTTCTTTTAAGTAAAACGAATCAATAGATGAAGACGATTTTAGAAAGGTCAAATTTCAAACGACCTTTAATCTATAGGCGATATGTGATTATTTTCCCTGTTTCGCACTTGCAAATACGTCGTCACGTGCATGGTATTATATCGATAATATATAGCCTAAATGTTTCTAGCTTTAGAAACACCTAAACACCAATGTGTCATTACACTTGTAAAGTGAATTATTCGTTTAAAAACTATATTGCTCCATAGATGAGATCCTTAAATGTGGTGTCCTATGGCAATCGATCCTCTTATAATAAAAATGTAAAATGACTCTTGGTTCGGTCTATATTGTGTACGAAAATTTCAAAACATAAAATTATGGCATTTGACTAAGCCCTCAGTTTGTTTTAATTATACATAGGCAGCAAAACATCAAGTGGGCCACAGCTGCCAATAAATAATGATAAATATAATCAATATGCAGTAATTGAAAATTCTAACGTTCCCTCGAAATGAGCGGGAAACGTAAAACGCAAACGAAATTTTAAACGAAAACGAACGAAAACGCAAACAAAAACGAATATTGTAAAACAAAAAACGCATTTCGACAAACGCTAAACGCAAAATGAAAAACGCAAACGTTAGCGTTAGCAATCGTTTATCGTTAATCGTTATCGTTTGCGATAGCAATCGTTAATGGTTAGTTGCGTTTATAATCGTTTGCGTTAGAAATCGTTTGCAGGGTACAGGGTACGGGATACAGGGTACAGGGTACAGGGTACGGGGTACGGGGTACGGGGTACAGGGTACAGGGTACAGGGTACTAGAATCAGTTACATGGTATACAGAAACTTTAATCATACACATACTCCCGTTTTTCATATACTTTCGTTTGTATTTCAGAACGTCAAGATCCGTAATTTATTTACCGTCAAGCCGTTTCCGTGATTATAACAATGGTATTAATCGTTAGCCGGTATTGCGTTAATCGTTGATCGTTAATCGTTAATCGTTAGCGCTAGCAATCGTTAGCGTTAGCTAACGGACGGATTTTTTGCGTTGCGTTTGCGTTAGGCTGGGACCGTTAAACAATTCAGGTACTGTATATCCAAACACTAAATACATTTTTTAACTTATACAAAGAGATTTAAAAAAAAAATATGTGTACAAATAGTTTTCAAGTAATGCTAGTATGTATAAGTCACTGAATTCGTCACACATACTGTGTTATAGAAATTATCACTTTAAGAAAAGACAACACTTCAGATGATTTTTTTTTTATTTTAGTGTAGGTATTGTGTACATGCAGGTTGACTATTGCAAATATGAACCCTGGGTCTAGCGGTTAGGTAGTTATGTTTTACATGTAAATATCTCCGGAGGAGGTCCTCGTACCCGTTATATATCAATGTGGACACTGACCTGTAGTATTTACCTGACCCAGTTGGAGGTCTTATATTTGCTTTATAGTTCACAGACAACGCAACGCCATACCCCACCCCATCCCCACTCCCCTCTTGATTTACCTGCTGTTATTTATACCTTTTGTTATTTGGCAGCGGCATATTTTGATTTTGTTGCAACTTGTAACACATCTGGTCAAGTGCAGTCACCCCTGAACAATGACTCGCTGATAGCCTCGCTCCTCACATTTTTGAGTAGGCTTCGAACGTATAATACGTGACTCCGTTTGTTGCCTATGAACAGTCATATGTGTTTTAAGTTCATTACTAGTTTGGCCGATGTAAAAATCACCACAACGAGAACAAATTATAGCATATATCACACACTTCGATTTGCAATTCATGTTTGCTTTTACAGTAAAATGCAAGCCATTTTTAAACACATATGTACTACATTCAATAATAATCGGACATGTACCGCATCTAGGTGTCTTACATTTTGACACATATATATATAAAGAAAAAAACCAAAACTAAAACAAATCTGCGATCGATCACTGACGTTTTCCCAGCTGCTGCTATTCTTCAGGAAATGTTTATTAATGTTGATAAGGCAGCAACACAAATAACAAGGATTGATGACATCATAGTAAAAAATACATTATGACGTCATAAGATACACATATTGGGAGTCACATTTACAAATTAAACCAACCCATTTAAACCTGGTTTTAATAAAGCTATTAAACCTGATTATTTTCCTTCTCTTTCACATAATTCTCAGTAGATTGATAAATAGGGATAATATTAAAAACATCACTTGCACATGTATGAATGTGTTTACTGACATGAAGAAATCTTAAACTGTCTGTCCTAATTTGTTGTCTGTCTACAGTAATCCGTTGTCGCAACTCATTACCTGTTTGCCCAATATAGAGGGGGGGGGGGGGGGGGGGGGGGGGGGGGGGGGGGGGGGGGGGGGGGGGGGGGGGGGGGGGGGGGGGGGGGGGGGGGGGGGGGGGGGGGGGGGGGGGGGGGGGGCGGGCGGGGGGGGGGGGGGGGGGGGGGGGGGGGGGAACATTTACCACATACAAGTGCATATATAACATTTTTTGATCGACAATTCATGTTTGATTTAATCCTGAAATTGAAATCATTCTTGAAAAAATACTTTCACCTTCTAAAATAATTTTACAAGTGCCACATCTTGGTTTATTACATTTAGACACACACGGGTTCTGTTCTTCCCTTTGAAATTTTGAAGAGCAAAATAATCTTTGAGGTTTTTAGGTTGTCGTTTGCTATTAATGATTGTGTTTTTTCAAATATCTGTTTCATCTTATCATCCGTTCTCATATCGTTTACATACGTTTTGATAATTGGAAACATATCAAAATTGTTTGGATTAAATGCGGATACAAACGGAATCACAGTGACCTTTTTCAGCTCCACACTATAAGTATGTAATTGACCAGTTAAGGGCCCTCTATTTCGAGCCTTCCTAAAACCATTCATTATGATTTCTTCTGGATAATTACATGATTTTAAAAATTCAAAAAGTTCAATCTTCTGTTTAGTACATTGCTATCGCTAACGATGGTAACCAACCTAGAAGTTAAATTAAAAGGTAGATTTACCTTTATATGCTTTAGATGACTTTAGATAAATTCAGATAATTATGAAAATCGGTAGGTTTTGAATAAATATCAGTTGAAATATGGCCATCTTCAATCTTGACCAAAACATCTAAAAATGGAAGTGAAACATATGACTACATTCAATAGTAAGTTTTATGTCCCTGTGTAAAGAATAAAGTTCTTTATGGAAATTCTCTATGCTTTTTTCTGGAGGCCATATTATAAAACAAAAATCCAAAAATCTCCAGAGGTTTTGTTTTAGAAAATCGCAATAATCTGTGCCTTCACTGTTTTTGAGTTTTTTATACAACTACTCTTCGAGATAGCCCAGAACCAGAGTTGCATATGTTGGTGTACATTTGGTTCCCATAGCAGTTCCTTTTATCTGTTGATAAAATTTACCATTAAAGTAAAATACATTTCTGTTAAGTATAATGTTTAATGATTCCAGAATGAAGTCGTCATCAAATGGAGAATAAATCTTTTCTGGACATTTCCTGAGCCAAAACGTTATGGCTTCCTTTCCTAAGTCAAAGGAAATATTTGTATAAAGGTTGACGACATCAAATGATACCAGTTTTGAACCTGGTTCAGTATAAGTAGGTAAATGAGATAAAAAATTAAAATCGTATGCAAATTTTGACTGAAGAACAAAGGGGTTTAAGTATAAGGTCCAAAAAAATGGCTAAGCCTTTGAGTAACACCTTCAGGACCATCAACAATCGGACGAAATTTCAAATTATTCGGTTTCTCTATGTCAATAAATTCAGAATTCTGCTCTTTGATAGCATTCGATATTTCAACACTTTGTCAAGTAATCTTTCTCTATATCTGATAATCCAAATGATCGATTATTAACAAGGTCTGATATGTCCTTAGTGTCCATATCAGCGTGTTCTGTTCCAGGTTTAATAGTTCAGTTTAATTTGTAAGTGTGACTTATAATATGTGCATCTTATGACGTCATAGTGTATTGTTTACTATGACGTCATCAATCCTTGTTATTTGTGTTGTTGCCTTATCGACATCAATAAACATCTCCTGAAGAACAGCAGCGGCTGCGAAAAAATTAGAGATCGATGGCAGATTTGTTTTAGTTTTGTTTTTATATATTAGTATATATATATATATATAATGAATATCTAGTAAAATCTAGGAAACTTGCGAAACACTTGCGGATGAACATTTATATAATAATAATATTGATATTTGTGAAGTCATTTAAAAGATAATATATACTTACTGATGATGTCATAGTTATTATGACATAATTTAACAGGGTTAATTTTGATGAGCTGATATGTCATGAATCAAAGCACTACAATCAAGTTTCAAGTCTACTTTATTTAAGAAAATGACAGAGCATTAGCTGATTGAAAATATTTTTTTTTTCATTATTTCATTTACCTCTGTATTCCCTATATAACTGAGATTGTCAAGGTATACGGAGTCATTCCCCTTTTGAGTGATGGGTCTCTCCAGCATTATTCAGGAAACGTGCTGAACCTACAATTCTGCATTTGAACTCTACACTACTCCAACTTTAACACTAAAAAGAATCAAAGAAAATATAATCAAGCTTACATTTTATTGAAACTCGAACATTGAGTTATCGTTCAATAATTAAACTTTGCATTTAATTGTTTTCCATTGGCTTAACAATGTACTCTATCATGAATTTAGAATTATACATAGAATATCTTCAGCAAATTGAATAATAAGAATTAATTTGAATATATGTTTTATGTTATCTTTCATCATCAACCGGTTCGCCGTTTATTTAGTGTACACTCTGGCTTCTGTGTTGTAATGAACCGTATTGATCAACACTTTTATTTAAAAATCTTATATTTCTCGTCCACATATTTAGGAAAAGTGTATTATAGACGCAGCGTGCGCCTTCGGAGGTTATATAAAAATGTGTACATATGATTTATCACGGTACACATTTTTTCAGGAATGTTTTTTTTTTTCTAATTCGCGTGTACGAGGTGTAATTATAGTACCCATTTTCCATGTATATAATTTTTTTCTAATATGCGTGTACGGGGTGACGGCCGTTGTCGGCCATCGTAGTTTATTGATACTTCAAGTACTAAATCCAATACCAAAAACCAATTGGGATTTTTGTGTTAAGTATAGCTAATTTAATTCAATATCAACGGTCCGAAAACAAACATACACATCACAAATATTCCTTATTGTATATACATAAAGATTGTTTATGTTTGTAAGGCTTCGATATTCCAAGCATTGTAGGCGCATTGATGTAACTGCCACTGATTCATTTTATGTGTCGTCCAGGGTGATGTTCTGGAGGAAGCAGTGGAAGGAGGTAACATTGACGTAGTTATGTTAATTATTGAAAAGGGAGCGGACATTCACAAGGTAAGGATTTGGGCTAAATCTTATTTGTATATTTGTGGAGTAATTGATCAATAAGTCCCTATCAATTTGTACTTGCCAATTATACATAGAATATATTCAGCAAATTGAATAATAAGAATTAATTTGAATATATGTTTTATGTTATCTTTCATCATAAACCGGTTCGCCGTTTATTTAGTGTACACTCTGGCTTTTGTGTTGTAATGAACCGTATTGATCAACACTTTTATTTAAAAATCTTATATTTCTCGTACACATATTTAGAAAAAGTATATTATAGACGCAACGTGCGCCTTCGGAGGTTATATAAAAATAATATGTACATATGATTTGTCACGGTACACATATTTTCAGGTATGTTTTTTTTTTCTAATTTGCGTGTACGAGGTGTAATTATAGTACTCATTTTCCAAGTATTTTTTTCTAATATGCGTGTACGGGGTGACGGCCGCTGTCGGCCATCGTAGTTTATTGATACTAAAAGTACTAAATCCAATACCACAAACCAATTGGAATTTTAGTGTTAAGTATAGCTAATTTAATTAAATATCAACGGTCCGAAAACAAACATACACATCACAAATATTCCTTATTGTATATACATAAATACTGTTTATGTTTGTAAGGCTTCGATATTCCAAGCATTGTAGGCGCATTGATGTAACTGCCACTGATTCATTTTATGTGTCGTCCAGGGTGATGTTCTGGAGGAAGCAGTGAAAGGCGGTAACATGGACGTAGTTAGGTTAATTATAAAAAAGGGAGCGGACATTCACAAGGTAAGGATTTGGGTTAAATATTATTGGTATATTTGTGGAGTAATTGATCAATAAGTCCCTATCAATTTGTACTTGCCAACGAAACATGCATGCTAGATACTTGGTCTTACAAGCAAAGAAATCCAGGCATTAACATTTTCTTGAGAAACAACAGTTTTTTCTGCTGTCAATAAATATTAAATTTGATTCCGTTCAAACATAAAAAATACTATATTGGACAAGATATGGCTGACATGTTATTAACTAAAATGTAATTTAGAAATGACGATAGCGTTGCGTAACGGCGGCGTATTATCCTGTACATACAAATTATAATCGTATCAGTTTCTATCGTGTTAATACAACTTATTATCATTTTGTTTTCTAAAGTGTACATACAATTTATATACAACTTATTATCGATTTATTTCATGTCGTGTGCATACACTTAATCATCGTGTTATTTTCTATGGAGTACATACAGTTTATCATCGTATTATTGCCTATCGTGTACATACACTTTATAACCATATTATTTTATATCGTGCACATACAACTTATTATAAGATCATTGTCTATTGTGTACATACACCTTATTATCACATTTATTTTCCAGTCCAATGCATTGGAGACAGCCGCAAGGAAATGTCGGCCTGATATCGTATCTTCGCTTCTAGACAAAGGGGCCAATCCTGATCAGGTTAATATACTGATATTCTTGCAAACCCATTGGGATTTTTGTGTTAAGTATAGCTAATTTAATTCAATATCAACGGTCCGAATACAAACATACACATCACAAATATTCCTTATTGTATATACATAAAGATTGTTTATGTTTGTAAGGTTTCGATATTCCAAGCATTGTAAGCGCATTGATGTAACTGCCACTGATTCATTTTATGTGTCGTCCAGGGTGATGTTCTGGAGGTAGCAGTGAAAGGAGGTAACATGGACGTAGTTAGGTTAATTATTGAAAAGGGAGCGGATATTCACAAGGTAAGGATTTGGGTTAAATATAATTTGTATATTTGTGAAGTAATTGGTCAATAAGTCCGTATCAATTTGTACTTGCCAACGAAACATGCATGCTAGATACTTGGTCTTACAAGCAAAGAGATCCAGACTTTAACATTTTCTTGAGTAACAGCAACTGTTTCTGCTGGCAATGAATACTAAATTTGATTCCGTTCAAACATAAAAATTACTACATTGGACAAGATATGGCTGACATGTTATTAACTAAAATATAATTTAGAAGTGACGATAGCGTTGCGTAACGGCGTCCTATTATCTTATACATACAAATTATAATTGTATCATTTTCTATCTTGTTAATACAACTTATCATCATTTTGTTTTCTAAAGTGTACATACAATTTATCATCGTATTATTGTCTATCGTGTACATACACTTTATAATCATATTATTTTTTTCGTGTACATACAACTTATAATCATATTATTTAATATCGTGTACATACAACTTATTATCACATTTATTTTCCAGTCCAATGCATTGAAGACAGCCGCAAGGAAATGTCGAACTGATATCGTATCTTTGCTTTTAGACAAAGGTGCCAATCCTGATCAGGTTGATATACTGATATCCTTGCAAACCAATTGGAATTTTTGTGTTAAGAATAGCTAATATAATTCAATATCAACGGTCCGAAAGCAAACATACACATCACAAATATTCCTTATTGTATATACATAAAGATTGTTTATGTTTGTAAGGCTTCGATATTCCAAGCATTGTAAGCGCATTGATGTAACTGTCACTAATTCATTTTATGTGTCGTCCAGGGTGATGTTCTGGAGGAAGCTGTGAAAGGAGGTAACATGGACGTAGTTAGGTTAATTATTGAAAAGGGAGCGGATATTCACAAGGTAAGGCTTTGGGTTAAATATTATTTGTATATTTGTGGAGTAATTGATC
>NW_027188241.1:0-31168 GCF_041381155.1 Argopecten irradians
AAATATGTCTTGCGATACACACATCGTACTAGACAAGATAATAACTTGTTACAAAAATGTATCAGATATATAAATCATGGTATTGATAAATAATGAAATAGACAAGGACACATCGTACTATATAGAGACGAAAATGGTTAACTAATGTACATGTATATCTCTGGTGATATTTTTTTAAAATAAATACATTCGGTCGATATTTGACTTGCCAGTTGGATAATCATAATAACTTGTTTTATAAAGGTCCAAATGAAATATAATAATAATCAAGTAAAGTAAGCACGGAGAGCAAAATTGACATAATATGTATTTATCGTTCAATGTCATTATATCATATGTGTATACATGTATACATTACATATCTATTAGTTAAAAAATCACCATGTACCGCCATAACACGCAGTATAAAAACTTAAATTACGCTGATCATTGTATGTATATTTCTGATATTTCTGTTGGAAAAGCTCCATGTTCGTTAAAAAAACATTGTTGATAAATTTCTGGTGAAACTATAAACATTTGGTATATATGATTTCAAGGATTACAGAAATTTAACAAAAAAAAATAAAAGAAAGAATGGGTTTGAGGTTGCAATAAGGCGGTTTAATGTGTGTTAAAAGTTCTGAATGTCTACATGCAATTAACTGTATATATTTTCTGTGTAGATATTATGAAGACCAGCTCAATTATGTTAAATTTGTGATGATGTACACTATACAATGGTCCGTATAATAGCTACCATATAATATGATGTCCAGCCGTGAATTTGCCTTCTGAATATCAAATGAATCAGAGAACATGTATAATGAAAGAATATAAACATGACCCTTGGTGTTTCGAGTATTACAGCATATTCATGCCACAAATAGCACATTCATATACATGTTTATGGTGCATTGTCAACATTGAAATTTTATGTAAAGTGTAGAAAATGTTCAATTTAAAAATAAATGACTGGTGAGTTTTCGAAATAGCATAACAGGTAGTAAATAATGCTGGGACATTGTCATTGTGTTTCTCATATAATGCTAAGAGTAAGTTGCAGTAAAGAATTCATTTTTTTGTTAGATTTATTTTTGTTAGTTCTAACCTTCTGTGGGGAAAATCCACCTTGTCATAAGTTGTATTTTTGGTTTTTAGTAGTACTTTATCTTTATATTTATTTAAGCATATCCTAATTCCTTTTGTTGTGATCTTGCTCCTAACACTAAAGTGAAGTTTGCTACTAAAGAGCTTTGTTTGGTACATTGTTGGACTTCATGGACCCTGGGACTAATTACAAATTATATGTCAGTCTATTCCTTTACTAATTCAATCAAAACGTTTGCAACAGACGTAAAAGTTGTCTATAATGAATAATGCCAATTTTAACAAACTTTACATCACAGGGCTATTGTCCTCGTACAGATTATATGGAAATTATTCTTATATATATGTGTGTCTAGCAATTTGTGTAGTATATCACAAGACTCAACAAGATGTTTTTTATATTACACTTAGGGATATTCTGTATATCTTTATGAGCCCGAACCAGTTGACGTATTTGTCACTGACTTTTGTCCCAAAATAATCCCTATGATCTCTTGCTCCAATCTATGTTTTGACTATTTTATTTTCTGTATATTGAATCGTTTCTAAAATGATACAAATAAATAATTTAAACAACTCAGACAACTTTTATGACGATGTTTATTTTAATTTGGTTTTATATGTTCATAAATTTGAGATAAGCCTCATTACTTCCTCGTCTGGCCCATATAATTTATTTCAAAAAGTTTATACATAACTTGGTTATAGTTTATGACATGACAATAATTGTTAGTATTCCTTGATTTTCATTTTACTCCAGCGGAGATCGTTTAGTTTTAGCTAGTCGTCGAATGAACGCAAAAAGAAAATTAAATGTAATTTGCTTTTCTAATTTTGAAAATTCTTTTTTATTGGGGTGATGTTTGTGAAGTGGATTAATAAGAGTGTTAGTAAAGAGATTGGCTAGGTTTGTTCTGTTACCTTTCCGTTCTTTGAAAATGACAAAATAATTTCTTTATCTCGGTTCCATAATGGGACTGTACATTACAAGAAACATGTCTTTATTTTTATACTTCCGTCAAGTTTTGATCTCAGAGAAGAATGAGATGGCATATGATGTGTAGTGTTGGTTTTTTTTCTCCTATTTTTTTGTTGGGGCGTGTTGGTTTTATAGTGCCTAGTCACATCTCTTGCACTTGATGGTTCAGGCATCTGGTATTGAAGTTCGAATGAAGAAGCCTGTCCCTCAAGTACATTATATAAGTAAAATATTGCGGATGTGTAAATGTACACGGTATTGGACATAAGATTGTAATATACTGTTACTAGATGCATTTGTGCATGCATATTAATGCTTTCAGTTCGTTAGCCTAGTGTCGTGCATGTTAAGTACATTATCTGTAGATTCCATTTGTCGTTTTGTTCTCTATGGTCAAATTCAAACTCACAAATTACTATACCAACTATAAACATCTTTTTGGTCCGAACACAACGTTTATCAAAATCGAAACCTCATAGAACGCGTATACTATCATTTATCAAGTTTGTCATTTCTTGTGAATTTTAACAGTGGGTCTAGGCAATTTTTCATGGTGATAGAAATAATGAATGAAAGGTAATGTTGGTGTATACTGAATTTACGATACCAGGAATTTATGTAGCCATTATTAAAAAATATAGATTTTGCCATTGGGACCTGTAATAATTTATTTAAATACACATTTGATTGTAAAAAAGTCTCAATTATCTATCCTTTACTTTACTACACTTATGATGTCGACCTGTATTGGTTGGGTGACTGATGGGCCGCTTATTGTGTAGGTATGATGTGATATTTTATATAATTATGACATGTGTATATAGAATATGAGGTTTATAGATAGGAATAGAACGGAGGAGGACGTACGTTGACTAAGTGAACTGTAAGTCTAAAAATAAATTACAATCTTACACACACGAGGACTGAATGAAAGTAAGTTTATGATAAGTGGGGCTTTTCTTTAAAGAATGCTCCACCGCCCCCCGACGGGTAGTAAAGAGCATAAATGTATATTCATTATTTTGTACAATAATTGGTATGTATTATCGTGTTTATATATTGTCTAATTAACACAAAACATAATATAAGAATAATTTATTTTTACATTTGCCGTTGGTGCAATATGCGGCACAATCAGTACATCATTCCATATAGGATGATATAGTGCTGTGCGAATTTTTATCGAGGATGCAATTAATTATTTTTCCATATTTTTAACTTGAAGTAAAAATGTAGAAAGCTCAAACTTTTCAATGTGGTAATGGTGTAAAAAGTCAAAGTAACTTTATTGTAACTGTAAAGAAAAACTGAAACCAAATCTGGGCTCTGCTCCTACCTGTTTTTGTCTAGTTGAAAAAAATACCATTTGTCAGCGGTGGAGCAATCCTTGTAATTACAGTAATATCCATAGCATACAGTAAAATGATATATATCACTGATATACATAAATACACAAATTTAAATAGATATTCGGAAAAGATATCACACTCCTGACGCTGTAAGCCTTGTAACAAGTAGCTGACATGTATATATATCGTACATATGTACATGTATAACACTAAAGAATGCGATCATCTTTTAAGAGAAACGCGTAGAATAATACGAACTCTATTAATGCTTCTGTTGTAATCCAAGATTAATCTGTGTATATGTTCCCCGATTTATAATCAACACTTGTTTCCGTGATTTCTAATCTCTGTATTTACTATCGGTGTACCAATTCCAGAAAAGCGACCAAACACTTATAGAATATAGGCCTAACTGTTACCCCCTTCGGGCCCCAACTCACCTTATAGAGACGAAGGGAAATCGGTTAGTGTGGTTTTAGTAGATCATTCGCAAATTCATAGTTGTTGTCATAGCTCGCAATTCGACTTTTCCATATAGATATTCTCAGCAATTCACTAACATTTCTTAGTTTAAATAATCTCCTTATTCACTTCGAATCAGCAGTTTGATTTCTAAGCAGCGCGCGAGCTTTTTCACTGCAAAGCCTCGCTCCATTGCGGTAAACAAACTTTTATATTCCAGGACATGCGCACATAAAGTAGCATGTTTTTAAGATGATTTTTTCTCCATTTGTCTGAGTTTTAAACTTTCTTGATATTTGAGAAGAGAGAGAGAAAAAATTTTACCAATTTTTATAGTAAGTTGCATTGTGCACTTGAAGTTACCAATTTTTAATTATAAAAGTAAAATTATAAAAGTAAAAAATCTTTTTAACGTGTACACGTGAAAAATAGGCTCGAAAGTGGCCGAATCATTCCGAACTCTTCCGAACATCGTCGCGACAATCTCGAAGTAACACGAGAGTTTGTGAACCAAGAGAAAATGTCAACTATTTTCGTAAACAAAACTTGTGGGTCGACTCAAGCAGACTGGATCGACAAAGAAAAATAATGCTCGCACATTACAATATTTGATACACACAATATTGAATTACAGCTACTGTATGTGTAAATTAGATGTTTCAAATACTCGCTCTGTGGACATATACCAGCAAGATTTGCTCATATTAGCCAGAAGGAAAACGTAAACAAACAAACACATATGCGCTTACTACTAGTTACCTGGATCCCCACGTGCAGGACGTGTGGACGCCAGTCCACATGATACGATTCGGAATTCCGACAAAACCCGAAGGTACTGAACATGGCGATGATTGAAGGCGTTTTATTCAAAACCAGGAATATATTATCCCTAGATTTCGGCTCTCTTATAGGCTGACATATGGTTTTAGGGAGCTAAATCATCAAGATACATGTCCATGTTCAAATATCAAATGTAAAAACGACATGTCGTTTCAAGTGAAAATTACAATAAATAACAACTTTAAACAAGAGTTCTGACGCCCTTCGAATTTGCGAATTCAAACTCAACAAAAGCAGCGGAACAAATATCAATAAACCAGATATTTTCAGCTCTAATATCGAGATTAACCAGGCATAGAACTCGATACCAAGGTAATAAGAATTTCCTGTAACAGTTGCGATATGAAAATATTGAGATATGAGTAAATAAATGATTAATTTCTTTATTCTGATTACCATTTTCTAAATTTGACGATTTGAGATCCCGAACATTCCAATGACGTCACTTTTTTTGTCCTCTATGAGCCGAGTGGTGATTCGACCTTGGAAGCTGACGTTTTGAAGGATAGAATAAGCATTCATTTGTGGTATTAATGATGGCAATTTGCACTCATATACAGCTTAACATAGTTTTAAAATAATAGTGTTACTTTTATCTTGAAACATTTCATTATTTAAACGTCACTTTGACAAAAAGAAAAAGAAACAGGTAGGCCTAGGGCCTACGAACGTTGGCTAACAGTTACAATGTAAATCTTACAGCGTTTGTGAATAAAGTGCTTCGTTTAGTAGAAGATGAAATTTCATGAAATATTGCACAAAAACATCATTTACCTGCTTCTGAAAACATATAATTAATGATTTGAATTGAATATGTTTGACATTGTGTGTAAAACAATCTAGTTGTGGTCTTTCGCCGTCGAAAACCGATGTAACCCGCGGTACCACTGGGGTGTTTGCGAGCAACTATCGAGATTTTTTCGTGTTTTTTTTTCTTATTTATTAAAAAAAGAAGCGATCTTTGAAGACTTAGACTATAATTTTAATTGCGTGTTGAAATAAAGAAAAGAATTGAAACATGCATGAAAAGAAAACAAACTTTAACAAAGTTACTTGTAAAATAATATTGCGACATTATAATAGATATGACAATACTAGTTACTGATTTAGCATAATGAATGGCATACCTTGTCCCAAGATAAGGTCTAGAATTGGATCCATAAGAATAAGCACTGACTGATGCCAAGAATCATATTTGCGTCTATTTTTTTCAAAATTTTTGAAATTGAAAATTAGAATACCTGTTATAGGATTTGATGTTCTTACTGGCTTACTTGTAGGCACATGAAATAAATATTCTGATGTATTTTGTATAATGTTTGAGTTACCGTGCAGCATATGATTGTGTGAAATTGGAGAAAATTTCAAGTACGGGATCGAAACAGTAATTCAAGGAATTACATAAATTAGTAACATTGAAACGTATATTTGCCTCCTTATAAAATGAAATGATATTTTTTTTCTAGACGTAAATCTAAATTAAGATAATTTCTTCTAATCTGTAATACCTTAAGATCTAAGGTGAATTATATGCTTTTCTTTTCAAACACAGATAATGATAGGACAACAATAATAATATATTGGTACATGATTTATAGAAAATATTGCATATTCACACACAGCTGTTCACACAACTGATGGAAATAATGAATATTGAAAACAACAACTTTTCATCTAATTGTAGAAATACGATGGATTTTTTTTTCATGCTAACCACTTTGTATAGAATTCACTGATTAATAAGGTTAACACCGACAGATGCTATGTTTTACTATTGCAAAATAACCGGATTGTTTTGATTAAATATAATTCAATATTAAGTATCGCGTTCCTGGTTAAAAAAATAAACATTTTTATCTCGCTCATTGTATGTCCATTTAAGTCGTCCTATAGCTGCCAATTTCTTCCATTACGTCGGCATTCTACCGAACGTATTGAAAACATCACTTCCAAGCTAAAAAGAGTCAATCAGCATTATCGATTGTCGAGTCATGTGTTTACCTTGTTTTCGGACGACTGCTAAACACTATTTAGAAGAAGCAGCTAAAAAAAAGAGGACAGACGGGGGGGAGTATGCAATTTAAAATGTGTTTATTGTACACTAGGTTATGTTGTGGATTGCGGTTTTTTTTCCCCCAAATGCATTAGTCTTCAAAAGGAAATGATCGGTTAACAATGACACAATAAATAAAGAAATATATCCAGTAAAAAATGTTCACATCGATATGGTGTGCTTAATCACACTGAAAATCTCAGCTGTGCTGGCTGTGTTCGACAATACGTGCTTATGATATTGCGTGTTATTCAGCATTTTAACATAGTGATAGCACGTATCAGTCTGTGAACACCGCGAGCACACAGAAAACTGATCCTAACGTCGTAGGCGTAAGTTATGCAATCGAACGCATCCAGGCTAGGGTATCACATGACCTAATAGTACGATGGCCGAGGTGAGCCACGTACTTCACAACCATAAGTTGGATATATGTTTGTACATACAAACTTGACATAGTTAAGAATTTACTTGTCGACACACACATAATAAGTAGTGTATTTGTAGTAACAGCTGATTTTTTTTACAAAGTTACTTGTCGACACACACATATAAGTAGTGTAGTTGTGGACATTTAAAACTTGAAAACGTTACTTGTTGGCACACACATATAAAGTAGTGTAGTTGTAGACATTTAAAACTTGTCATAATTACTTGTCGAACACACACACACAATATAAGTGATATTGTGTTTCCCACGATACTTGTAATTAATTTGTTTTACTTGATGACCTACTGACCTTTTCCTAGTGGACTAAATTCAAGAATGTAGCCTATTCATTTTAAAAAGGAACGGGTTAGGAGTCCGTCGTATCCTTGTTAGATTAGTCATTGGTTATCTAAGGTTTGCAGCTAGCGTTTGAAACTTTATAAAGTTTCTTGTCGTCACACGTATATAAATAATAATGCTGTTGTTTCCCAAAATAAATTGATTAATGATGTGGTAACCTATAGACCTTTTTGTACACGTACTCACAACCATAAGTTGGATATAGTTTGTACATACAAACTTGACATAGTTAAGAATTTACTTGTCGACGTGAGATTCCTACAGCCAACATTATACCATACACCCAACATAAATCTTAAAGATAACGTGGAAACGCGCGTACAGGTACGGAGACGAAACGAGTTGATGCTACGAGAAACTAGGTGATAAAATGTAACCCATTACACAAAAGGTCTATAGGTTACCACATATTAATCAATTATTTTGGGAAACAACAGCATTATTTATATACGTGTGACGACAAGAAACTTTATAAAAATTCAGTTGTCTACAACTGCACTACTTATATGTGTGTGACGACAAGAAACTTTATAAAAATTCAGTTGTCTACAACTGCACTACTTATATGATGTGTCGACAAGTAACTATGACAAGTTTTAAATGTCTACAACTACACTACTTTATATGTGTGTGTCGACAAGTCACTTTGACAAGTTTTCAATGTCTACAACTACACTACTTATATGTTAGCTGCGATGACGTAGCTCTGAACGACGGACGGAAGATTTCTGACAGATGGTCGTCGTCAGAGCTACGATTCCGTCCCATTGCCCGTAGTGTTGCAAAACATCCAGCGGTGAAAATGTTGCATTTCATGTTTGTCATGTATTTTTTTAATTAAATTCGAACAATATCAAAACATGTTTAACATAAAATGGATTATTTATATTACCCACCTCCATGTCTAAATTATGTTTTTGAAGCACTTTTGAATGGCTCGCATCTCCGACACGGCTCACTTGGCCGCCATGATGCTTCTCGTTAGAAAGTCTCGCGCTCCAAATATGGCACCTAGTACCATATATGGAATGACCTACAAATTTTCACTACGAAAGAAATAAATGTTACAAAGTTTTTAACATGAACTTTAAAAATTCTTTTTTGCTTAATTCTTAATGATACTTACATTTGTTCAGTTTCACCATATTTATTCTTAGTTTGTTGGCATAATAAATAATAAATTAAACATATTTTACCTGTTGAGTGTTTCATTTGTCACGGTTTCTGGGAAATCAAACATGGCGGCGTATTTGAACAGAATAATACATGTGTTGTGTTTGCCTTGGATTTTACCACTAATAGTTGATGGAACATTATAATCGAAAGGTTTGTGAATTGAATATTGATCATAGTTGTCAGAACAATACAGTTACATAAGGATAATACCCGAAAAATATATTTTTATCAGTCTCAAAGTGCCCGATGTGGATCACATCGGGGCTTGCAAAACACTAGCGGCAACGGGGTGGAATTCAAACCCTGCCGGGAACGGAGTGGAGGAGCAGGGTGGATTATTCGTTCTACTTATATGTGTGTGTGCCGAAAATGATAACTTTGTAAAAAAATCAGCTGTCTACAACTACACTACTTATATGTGTTTGTCGACAAGTAAATTCTTATTAAAGTCAAGATTTTGTATGTACAACTATATATCCAACTAATGGTTGTGAGTACGTGGCTCACCTCGGCCATCGTATAATAGAGCACACCCAGGACATCGACGAGATTCCAAAATTGGCGACAGAAATCTTAAACTATGTTTTCATCGGTTATTTCTATGTCTACGTTTGATATCAAAGGGCCGGATTTTATATCCTGATAACCATCAATACGCGAAAATGATATCCCATGATGCTTCAGTCACGGAAACAGCAATGACGATGAAACTTTGAAAAAAATGTCTTTTCAGTGTTATACTTGTTTGGTCAGGCGAATGGGCTGTAACCTTTCTCATAGCAGATTGTTTTGCAAACACCAGTCTGCAAGTGGTTAAAAACATGTCACCACATCAGTGAACGGATACGTCTAGTATTTAGTGTGCACAGGATTTTTTCCTCTACACCTCTCATGTGAAAACTTCCTTAAAGCCGCATAATCCGTATCTTTCAGGGTCCGTTTAAAACAAACAATGACAAGATATTGTGTAATAGCCCTAAAAAGTTTACGAACTAATTTACCCCATAATTCTATATCCAAATTACATAGTCTAGAAAGTTAAGAGGTTCCAAAGATATAAATGTACAGCAAATTTTTATTTTAGAAAGACTTATGCGCGGATCCAGACTGGAAAAGTCAAAAGTTAACGCCTGGCCAAATCTTAAAAATGCTACTTTGCCGCATTCCGTCCGGGAAAGAAATAAAGTTGTGTTACCGCAATGGAGCGAACTTTTCAGTGAAAGCTCGCCGGCTTAGAAATCAACTGCTGATTCGAAGTGAATAAGGAGTATTATTTAAAACTAAGAAATGTTGTGAATTGCTGAGAAATATTATATGGAAACGAAATTCGAGCTATGGACAACAACTATTATTTGATTTGCGAATGATCTACCAAAACCACATAAAAACCGATTTCCCTTCGTCTCTATAAGGTGAGTGGGGCCCCGAATGGGAGTAATACAGGTAACAGTTAGGCCTAGACTATTCTATACGAGTGTTTGGTCCGCTTTTTGGAATTGGTACCAAGAGTAAAACAGAGATTAGTGAAATCAGGAAAAGTGTTGATAAAATCAGGGGAACATATAACAGATTTAATCTTGGATTACAACAGAATGGCATCTAATTGAGTCGTATTGTATACGCGTTTCCATTATGCCTTAAAAGAGATGATCGCATTCTTTAGTGTTATACATGGTATACATATGCTACGATATATATTACATGTAGCCTACTGTACAGGCTTACAGCGTTCAAGAGTGTGATATCTGTGATTATCTTTCCCGATATCTATTGTGTGTTATGTATGTATATTCAGTGATATATATCAATTTTACTGTAATGCTATTGGATATTACTGTATTAGAAGATTTTCCACCGCTGACCAAATGGTATATTTTCACTATCAAAATACCAGGAGCAGCCGATTTTGTATATTTCTTCAGTCGAGCAAAAGTTTAACTTACTTTACACGCATTACCATACATTGAAAAGTTTGAGCTTCTAATTGTTACTTCAAGTTAAAAAAATATGAAAAATGATTACATGCAATCCCGAAAAAAAATCCCACAAGCAACATATCCTATATGGATTGATGAACTGAATTTCGCCATTGCACCACCGGCAAAATAAATATTTTATATTACTATATTTTTGTGTTAATAAGAACATATATAGAACACGGATAATACACCAAATATTGTTAAAATAAAGAATATCATTTATGCTGCCCGTCGGCAGGTCTGGGCAACTTTAAAGAAGCCAATTTCAAACTTACATTCAACAGTGCTCGTGTGAGAAAGATTGTATTTTTTTTAGACTTACAGTCACTAAGTCACGTACCTCGTTATCCTCATCTAAATGGTTCATAATTATATAAACATTCACCACCCAATACATCATAAGTGGGTGTAAAGTAAAAAGAATTCAGTAATTGAACTATTTACTAATATTGTATTTATATATTATGTCCAATGGCAAATAAATTTATGCTTACATAAATTTTGGTACTTAATTAGTACCCATTATTTCTTCACAAGAAAAAGCCTAGCCCCCTGTGAAGTTTCAAGGATAATGATCAACCTAATTAATTAGAAACCTAGTTAGGATTGATTTTGATAAACTTGTGGTCAAAAGATGTGTAATAGTTAAAAGTTAAGGGTTTGACAAGAAACAAATGGGAACTAGTTTGTTTTACATGCAGGATAACACTGAAAGAGTTATATGCATTCATGGTTACAGATATTTATCTATGTAACATAACTGACAATATACCGCCATATAATCTTTAAAGAATGTATGGGACCTGATACCAGATGACAGTAGTGCAAGATGTGATGTGCAGCCTTCGCCCAAAAAAAATAGGGAAACAAACATTACATTGAATCTCTGAGGATCAAAACTGACAGTAAAAAAATAAAGTACTGTTTTTAATGTAACCCTTAATGAACCAGAACAGAAATTTATTGTCAGGAAGGAAGGACAGAAACAAACCTAGCATAAATCTTTTACTATTATCACCAAGATATTTTTCAAATTATTTAATTTCTTCTATCCACACAAAAGTAAAAAAGGAATAATAAACTATTATTGCATGGCCAACATACCTAGTATGTAATAAACTTTTGAATAATTTATATGGGCCAAGGATAGTAATTCCAATTTATGAACAATAAACCAAATAAAATAATAAGGTCATTATGTGTCTGAGTTTTTTAAAATTATGTATTGTTCATTTTAGAAAATGTTTTCAAAGTAACCCCCCCCCCCACTGAACAATAAATAGCAAAACAAGAATGGAGCTAGATCAAGGGTTATTTGGGTCAATAGTCAGTGTCAAATACTCATGGTTATGGCTCTCAAGGATATACAAGTATCCCTTTGTGTTATTTATAAAAAAAAAACTTGTTGTTTGTGTTATACACAAAATTGCACATATATATAAGAAATATCCATAATATCTGTAGATACAATAGCCTGGATGCTGATGTTGTTAAATTGCATTATTCATATAGACTTATTTTAAGTTTGCAAAGGTTTGATAGAATGGAGCAAAATGAATAGACTGACAATAATTTTAATGTAGTCCAGGTCATATGAAGGTTCTACATGTACACAAGCTCTCTTAGCAAAATTCACTTAGTGTTTGGAGCAAGATCACACAAAGGAATTAGGATTGCTTAAATATATAAAGATAAACTAACAAATTACAACTAATAAAGTTGGATTTTCCACAAGGTTAGACTAAATAAATACTAAAAAATGAATTTTACTGCAATTGACTCGAGATGGATATGAGAATCACATGCAATGGATCAAGCTTATTTACTACTGGATGCTATTCTTGAACTCCAGTCATTTTTTTTATTGACTTAAACTTTCAATGCATAATATGTGTACATGCACACTATACCATGTATATGAATGTGCTATTTGTGCATGGAAAATATGATTGTATAAAGAAAACACCTAGGTCTTTCATTATACATGTTTCTGATTCATTTGATTCCAGAGGCAAAATTCACGGGCTTGGACATCATTATTTATATGGTAGCATATTATATGGTTTTCAATTGGCAAGCTATCATGTACAGTTAACCAAGGGAGCATGTTCTTCATTATCTACCACAGAAAATATATACATAAATTGCATGTTAGACATTCACGGAACTTTTACACACACAGTAAACCGCCGTATTAGCAACCTCGACCGCATTTATTTCTTTTATTTATTTTTTTTTTAATTTTCTGTAATCCTCTGAAATCATATAACCAAAATGTTTTATAGTTACACCAGAAATTTTAATCATCATGTTTTTAACGAACACGGAGCTTTTCCAACGTAAATATCAGAAACTATACATACAATAACGCGTATTAAATTTTATACATCGTATTATGGCGGTACATGGTGATTTTTTTAACTAATAGATATGTCATGTATTACAGTATAGCATTATATATATGACATTGAAACAAAAATACATATTATGTCAAGTTTGCTCTCCGAGCGTACTTTACTTTGATTTAATTATTATAATTCATTTGGACTTTATAAAAACAAGTTATATGGTTATCCAACTGGCAAGTCAAATATCGTACCGAATTATTTATTTTAAAAAATATCACCTAGAGATTGTACCATATAACAATTAGTATAACCGATTTTCGTCACAAATATTGAACGAATGTGTCGTTGTTCTATTTCATTATTTATCATTACCAATAGGTTTTATATATCAGATACATTATTATGTACAAAATAATATCGTTGGGGGGGGGGGTTCTAGTAACGGATGTGTGGTAACGCAACACAATGATTTTTATACGAAGGTTAAATACCGTCCCCCCAAAAAATTCTGCCGGTGGCCCCCGGAAATTAGGCCAAAGCATAGACAAACCGAACACGCCACGTATTGTAAAACACTCAAATGACCGAATGGAAGTATTGTTTACACGACGATAATGTATATATATATTTCTGGAGGACTCTTTAACTTCATCACATAACAAAACATTCACTTTTGTTCATGATAAGTAACAAGTTCTTCCGTAGAAGTTCCTGCTAACTATTAGTATTCACTACGATAATGTACTATATATATTGTTCAGGAGGACACTTTAACTACATCACATAACAAAACATTCATTTGTTCATGATCGAGTAACCAAGTTACTTCCTGTAGAAGTTCCTGCGTAACATGAAACGTCACGCTTTTGTAGTCTGGGCACCGCATTTCGTTTGGGGTCTGGAAAGTCACGTTGATCGTCTACGATTGAAAATTGCATATTCAAATACTCTGGATATATAGAATTTTTTAATCATCTATATTTCTTTTGAATTACGGTGAACTCTTTGGGTGAGTAATTAGGGGAAAGTTGATAACTTTTTATAATATATGTACCCGGAGATTAATTCTTTTGTTGATTTAACGGACCCCTGAAAGATCACGGGATTATGCTGGCTTTTAAACAGTTTTTTAACTATGAACACAAAAAGAGCGAAAGTGATAGAACCCATACAACTTTAACACGTAGTGATAAAGACCTTCCAAATTATTTTTGCATTCGGGGGAACAGGGACAAAAAAAGTGGATTTTTCAAAAAGTAAGAAAAATAAAATACATTAATTTTGCTTGGAACACTAAAAAAAATCATTCTGATTTCCCGGAACAGTTGGAATATATGAAGATACCTCTATTATTTTTATTAGTAATATATTAATGTAAGTAATTATTACAAGCTAACCTATATTTACATAATATATTAATTCATTTTTCGCAATTTTCAGTCATGTGGACATGACGTACATAGGAATTATTTTACATGATGAATAATTTGTGTGCCCCTGTGCTTGGGCTGAGGTGACCAATATTACATTTCACGGTCCCGGAATAGCAGTTGAGATAGGTTGTTTTTTATCTTAAACACACGTTCCTTCCACATATTCATAATTCTAAATATAACTGTCGAAGACAGATATATCTGGATCAAATTATCGATGAAAAGTTACATAATACATATGTATAAGACCACGATCGAGTGTATTGTTGGTAGCGATAGGCCTAGGACGTCTCCTTGCAGGCGGTATATGGAATTTTCAAATTATTATTTGCCTAGATGAAAATAAATGATTTGTTTTTAATGTTCAGGAGACCAGGAGTCATCTCGTCTTTCCGTGTCAACACCAAAATAAAACTAACGGGCCTATTCAAGGACACGTCCTTGGCCTAGCTACTGTAAGATACTGACCGTGTATATATCCGATGTAAATCCTCAGAATATATAATTATTTATTCTGTAGTAATAGAGCTACATGTAAATGTAGCCCTCGCCAGATATTGTGAATAGTTTGAATAGGCATGTTTGCATGATATATATAAAAAAATTAAAAAAAAAAAAAAAAAAAAAAAAACGAAAAAAACGAAAAAAAAAATTGCCGCCGGTGGTGAGAATCGAAAGATAAGAAGATCTGCACGTTAACACTAAGCCAGATTTCTGCTTTTTTTATATACAGTGATTTTTTTTTTGTAAGAAGCAGATAACATTGTTATTTTTTTGATGATGTATGATTGAGTATTTCCTATTAGGAAAAATATTAAATGTGTAAATGTAATGTGTATGTAGCTGTTGTTTCAGCATGAAAAAAGTGAAAAAAAAATGATAATAACACATTGATCACAAATCACATTTTTTTGTTGTTCTTTTATATAACTGGTATACGATTATCTTTGTTTGTTATTTTATCGGTTTTTTTTCTGATATGCTCGAACGTCGGTGAAGACATCTCCTGAGAGGAATGAGTTAGATTTCGCCGAGACGAAGCACAGTCTCCATGGGCTCGTGCACAGAAGTTTGACGTTCTGTCAATAATACATAGTATATATCAATCTCTCCCAGAGTGCATTGCGGTTACCCTTCATTATCTCTGTAAACGGCTCGCGCCATTTCAAGATTCTTGAAAAACGTATATGTGGCATGTAATAATTTTTTTTTGCTATGTATAAATTTCCTCTTGTGTCAGTTACCTTCATTTGATAATAATTTACTTTGAGAAGTATTCATATCAATTTAGAAAATTATTATTACATTGCGGAGGAGTATTTGTGAGTAAATAGTCTTGTTTGTAAACATTCTTGGCTCGAGTTGTCGCTGATGTACACGTGTTGTACTTTTCGTTCGTCACCCACCAGTCACCGAAGCTGCGAGATAACCGTTTATTTCACCTAAAACGTATATATATATGATTGTGAGTTCAGCGAGATGGCCACCAAAGATATTCTGAACAAAATAGTAAGTGATTATGAACCTGGCCTGGTTTTAAAAGAAAAACAAAGTGAGGCACTAGAGTGTTTATGTAATGAAAGGTGCGACTTACTGGTTAATTTACCTGTTGATTATGGTAAAAGTATAATCTTTCACCTACTGCCAAAACTATTCATTGGCACCACATGTTCAAACCCTATCATTGTCGTTGTTTCACCACTGAATATCATTCAAAAAGACCAATTGGAATCGATGAAAAAGCGTGGAATTTCAGCTTGCAAACTGGACATAAAAACTAAAGTTGATGAAACTACGGATACACTAGATGATGTTGATCTTGAAAAGTATGATGTTAAATGTGATGTCCCTCTTACAACTGTGATCAACGGGGAATATTCAATTATTCTGTGTCATCCAGAGGCTCTTCTCAATACTACTGAAGGGAAAGGATTACTGTCCAACGAGAGATTTACCCATAATGTCAAAGCTGTTGTCATTGATGAATGCCACATTATCCAGAAATGGTTAGTATTAGATCATTTTATATACTTTATACTAACTTAAAGCCCAAATGGATGATACCAGGGTAAGTCTTTCACTCAAAACTGTTTTTATGTTACTTGATTTTATTAGAGGACCATGTGTAGTGAATGTCACCACAATTTAGCTTTTTCAACTGAAATGAAAAACTGGGCCGCAGCGGAAATCTAAGTTCTGAAGAATTTCAGGTGTAATTTGACCCTGTTCGCCACCACCTATCAGTCCATGGGAGTCGGATAATATTAATCTCTATCACTGTAATCTCTTGTGGACAAATTCAATACAGGTAAAATTAATATTGGAATAAACATTTCACACATAACAACGTGTCACCTGAGGTTAGAAATATTCTTTGTCATGTTCATCAGTCCCCTTGGAGAGGGAACCATAAAATAAACATTTTTATGGCAAATCTAGCAATTGTAACTGCAACATATAGATCACTGAAATGAGTTTATTGTGTTTCTGAAAAGAAGAAAAAATATATAGAAATTGAAAAAGGGGACATTGAAGGACAGATTAAGAAAATATGACCTCAGATGTATAAAAATATATACACAGAAGAATCTTATTTAAGAACTTTGCATTTATCTGTACATTATCATTCGCAGGGGTGAAGAATTTCGGACTGCCTTTGGAAAGATGTCAAGTTTGAAAGTGTTCTTTCCTTCAGTGCCATTCATAGCATTAAGTGGGACCTTGACTGTTAAGCAGAAGGAGATTCCAGCTTTACTCCATCTGGAGAACTGTAAATTGATTGAACATAGCCCAGACAAGAGGAACATTTTCTTTGAAAAATGCAGGAAGGAATCAAGTGAAGATAGGCTGGGAGAGTATGAGAAAATTGTATATCCAATTTGCCAAGAACTCTTTGATAAAAAGGAGGCTTTTCCTGTGACACTCATGTTTCTCCCTGTGTTTTATATGAGTGAAGTCTTAATGCATCTCCACGGTTTATTTGGAACAAAGTCTATAGATGATGCACTGTACAGTGCAATATGCTCCGGTCAAGATGACTACGTGATTTCGAGAACAATAAAGGAGTTGAAAGTTGAAAATCCTAGAATACGATTGGTATTAACAACGTCCATAGCAGGGATGGGATTTGACCCAAGGAATGTGACACAAGTTATTCATACTTGCCCACCAAGGAACATTTCACAGTATATGCAAGAGATTGGGCGTGCAGGGCGCCAGGGTCAACCTGCAAGGGCTGTTTTGTATTTCAATAATCATGACATCGCCAAGAATCTTCCAGGAATCACAGAAGATATTATCGTTTACTGCAAGAATGACACAACATGTTTAAGAAATGCAATCTTAAATGTTTTTGGATTTGAGAAGGATCAGTCGATTACTGCTACAGAATGTTGTTCTAACTGTAAATCTCACTCCCGGGAAAAATCAAACTAAACCATATATCTTTTCATGTGTTCCTTTAATAGGATTACATTAATAAAGCATTCACATATATGTATTACATATTCCATTTCTTGTATTTCTGAAATGCCAAAGATCTTTATAAATTACTACAGTTTTACAGTAGAACAATATTTCCCTGGTAATCAATATTAATTCTATAATGATCAACTTATGAATGTACAGGTGTTCTGATGATTACAGACTTCATTTCATTGACAGTCACACCTATGTGAAAATTGATTACCAGAAAGGATGGACTTTAAAAAAAAGAGATTGCTGAACTATATGAAAATTTTGAAATTTAAATTTGTTCTTGCTGTAGATCATAGTACAGGAAGTAATTACCTTGTATAAGTGAATTCAAGGAAAGAGTGGCACAGTTGATGTTTCAGAAATTGGTAACTACATTTTCAGTACTGGAATGTCATTACATAATATAAAAAAAATACTTCCAACATATTAGTTTACAAGTTGTTCTTATTATGATCACCATGCATTTATAATGACACTAAATGTAAACCAGTGTTGTGCATTAGGTACAGAAGTTTTCAACAAGAGATCCCAGAGGGATCTTGGCACCCACCAATGAATGATCTAAGTCTCACAATGGAAAGAGGGATCTTTTCTCTGCTTTTCAAAGTTAACTTCATATTTTTACATATAAAATTTGAGAAAGATCATTTCAGTATACGTACTTTCTAAGATATATAACAAACTTTAACTATCAAAATCCAAGATGGTGGCCTGGCGGCCATCTTGTTGACTGATTGGTCCCAAAATACAATATGCACAACTAGGGCCATAGGTGAACCTACATATGAAATTTGAGAAAGATCCCTTCAGTACTTTCTGAGAAATAGCTGTAACAAACTTTAACTCAAAATCCAAGATGGTGGCCTGGCGGCCATCTTGTTGACTGATTGGTCCCAAAATACAATATGCACAACTAAATATAAGGCCCTAGGTAAACCTACATATGAAATTTGAGAAAGATCCCTTCAGTCCTTTCTAAGAAATAGAGGTAACAAGAAATGTTATCAGAAGGACGGACCACAGACGAAAAGCCATTTGAATCTGATGATGGTGGGCTAATAAAAATTACAAGACAATGACATGTTAACCTTTTTGAAAATTTATATAAGTAGATGTGGTCAAGTAGCAATAATGAGAGTAAGGAAAAGAAAATTGTTTATAAATATTTACATGTATGCAAAAATGGGAGACCCAATTGATGCAAAATCTGCACATGGAAATGAAAGTCTTGCATACTTTTTGCACTGTCAAATCTGGGTTTTTTTAACATATACATTATGACATCATCCATTCGTCTATCTATCTCCATATGCCTTCATCCTTCTTTATCTCCATCCATCTACATCACAATTTTGTCATGATTTCTTAATCAATTCCAGTGTGACATTATTTACCATCAGATGTTCATTTATTAGAACCACCAGTCTTAAATAATTCTGGAAGTGTACATGTATTCAAGAAATGAAAATAAATGTTCTAATACAGATAAATTCTAAAGCATTGTCAATCACAGGTATTGACTTATACTGCAGGAAGAAATTCTTCATCGAATTCCCGAATGAGATTGTCATCGAACTCTTCTGCTGGAACGTTAACTGTTAGTCCTCTTGTAAGTCTTTTAATAGTTGTGTTAATCTTTGCCTTCATTAATGGCACTTTTTCTGGAAGAAGGGGTGATGGTTTAATGTTCTTAAATCCTGGACACTTTCTCCCTGGAGTGTGTTTGAATGGACGAAGTTTCCTGAGGGTTTTCTCAATGGTTTCCAAATCTTTAGGAGACACACACTTTGAATGTCTACTAGACTTGGACTTTACACCAACACTTTTGTCAAATTGCTCGCAAAGATCTGCAATCATATCTGCAGCCCCAGTGACACGACGTATCGCTGCCTTACTTTTGTTGGCACACAGAGTTTTGATTAAACTTTTCTGGTTACATACTGAATGTTCTTGTACTAAATCGCTTTCAACATTTCGTCCAACCCCTCCATGTATATTCACAAATGAGCCTTCAAGCACTCTACAACGCTGAAGAGGCGAGAGCAGGTATTCAGTTTTGAGAAGATAATCAATGTTTTCGACCAGGTATTTACTCAATGGTGAATGGGAATAAAAGAAAGGTACCGAGTATCTACAGTTAAGTAACAATCTTGCAAGATCACCTTCTTTTGCTGTATCGTCTAACTCCATCAAGTGTAGGGCCCAGTGGCATAAATTCTGGCTGTAGTTTTGAAGCTCATCCTCTGGATCCTGAACCTCCTGTAATATGAATTTTCCGTCTGCAGTGACGCTGGATACTTTGTAGTGTTTAACTGGAGATGCACCTTTACAATCCCCTACATTTCCATACCCATAATGGCAAAGGAATTCCCTTAAGATTTTGTTGACAATGTTCTTCTTTTCTGGAAGTTTTTGCTTTGCAAAGTCACCTAAAAGGCTATGCTGTGGATCACAGTGTCCATCTTCCATATTGAAAAATTCCAATATCTGTTCTGTGAGGAGGCCTTCTCCAACAGCGATGAGAAGATTGTGGTGTGGTTCGAATCTTCCTTTCACTTTTCCATTCACATCAGAGCGGTGTAAAATGGTCTTAAAATGATGAAGTGTTCCTGGGGAGTTTTCTGGTTTGTACAGTGTTTTGAAGCATTTCTGAAAAAATAGAAAAATGAGGATTTCATTATGTGAGGGATTATGATATATATTCTAATTGGTTGTAGAATGGGGGTTGGTGGGACACGATTACCATTACTGAGAGATACAAGAAAATACATTAGCTACAATGATTGATTTTCTTAATGACGGTAAATTAAACATAATTGTTGATCAGACTTAAACTGACCTTAAACGTTTGCTGAAACATAGATCTACAGATTTGTATTCTCGAATAAGAAAGCATCTGTTTTAACTCTAAGAAATCTTGTTTGTTGTGCCACATTTCAAACACAATGGGATGAAGGTCATCAAATCTTCGTTCTGGGCTAACTGAGAGTGTTCTAAGATTTTTAGATTCTTGCAAACGAACTCGGGTCAATTGGTCTCCTCCAATAGGAACTTTTACTTGTCTCAGAATGTCTGTATTTCCTGTAAGAAGAAATCAAAATCTTAACTGAAACCTGAAATTGATTTTCATATATTCATTATATTGAATGAAACTATTAAAGGAAAGACTTTTAGAGGTACATATTATGCACTTGTTTCGCCAGTCTACACAATAGAAACCACATTTAATAAGGAAATGTTCAGATAACGATATTGGTTATTGACCTGTATGCCCATATGATGTGAACTTTTATTTCTGTAAAGCATACAGAAATAATTCCAGTCAGAAAAATGATATCATAATTAACAGGATTCATGTTTGATATATTCTTGTACACTGTCATCACCTAATTTACTTACCAAAAGCATCTGTATACAACTTGACTAGGGTGTTTTCATAGCTGTCCATAATTCCAAGACAGTCTTCATGCTTTGATTCATTCTTGAACTGTATTGGCAATGGCAGTACTGTGGACTTTTCTGACATCTTTTTAGCATTCTGATGAGGTATGTGGGATGGGATGTGGGGCTTCATGAAAGTTAATGCTGGGAGACGACACATTATCCGACCCACCAAAATTCCATAGGCATCTAACAGCTGATCCTTCTGATCATCCGATAGTAAAATTTTTTCTGCACCAATATTGTTGACATCAGTACGTGGAGGCTTGTTGTCCATATCGATTCTAGCAAGACGGCTGAAGATAATGTTGGATGTGAACAGATGCAGATCTTGGTTCCTCCTTTCCGTGTTTATCTGTGATGTCTTCACGTATATATCCAAGTTGTCACCTGCAAATAATATTAAATTAATAAGAGTTCAATTGCCCTAAGCAGTCAACTATGTCTTGAAATATTTCAAGTTGTCAAGCTGACACTTTCTGATACCTCTTCAGGCCATCTATGAAGAGTATTTGGTTTTACCTGACTGGGATCTTGAGAAGGAATTTTTTTTTTTATTTTAGTGAAGTTGTCAAACGTTTATTCTTTATGTAGACTACAGACTAACAGAAAACTTTAATTGTCCCCTGGACCATACAATTCACATATAAATAAAAGACTATTTACCTGTGATCTTGATCAACGGATTCTTCTTAAGATGGTCCACAAGTAGTTTGTTTGATGATTCGTTCACACTGTCTTGGAATTTCAATCTCCTCTCATGAGATAGTACCAACCCCATTTGATTGAGTCTTGTTTGACCCTACATAAAACATTTCAAAGAAGGAAAATTGACATTAGTAAAGCAAGGAGCATTTAATGTTATTATTTTATTATCAAATCATTTCACATTCATTTGGAATTTGTTTTTCTTTGTCCTACAGTATAACTTGTCTAAACCGCACCCTGTATAAACTGGAAACTTGTCTATACCGATTAATTTGTTTGGTCCCGGCAAATTTCTTAATAAACTATTTTACCCAAAACCTGCATAATCCGGAACCTGTCTACTCTGAAAACCGGAACTGTCTAGGTAATGTTACTATATCTTTCTTTGTAAAATTAACTTGGGCAAACCGACAGCAATGTTTTCACAACATGGGACTGATCATGAGGTGGCTTAGGGGATTTACCTGTACCAGTATACTAAGGGCTAGATAGTGACAACTTTTCACTTTTCATTCAACGGTTTTGTTACATGTACATTGTATTCGTGAATACTTTTCAGGGTGACCAATTCTAACAATAAAACATACACATAACTTCTGAGAGTTCATTTGAATGTAGCACACACAGAGAAATGGATCGTACATGTACACCTCAGAAAACGTAGGATGGAATTCTGTGTTCTACCGTGTACATATGTGAGAATAATTGTTAGTGCTGTAATAAAAAAACTCTTCTGATGATTTCCATGTGAACATATTGTGATAAGGTTCTATCCTTTATAAACCGGACACCTGTATAAACCGAACAAATAGACTGGTCCCGTTCACATCCGGTTTAGACAAATTATACTGTATTACAAATATAGTTAGATGTACTACCAATTTGTACTTTCTGTTTGTCTTATTTTTGCATGTTTATCTATTGGATTTTTTCCCCTTTAATTTTAATCATGATTAAAATCATAAAGTTATGTATATTGTTACTTTATAAATAGATTTCAAACCTATTATATATGTATTTGTATCGTTACGAATGTATATAAAAATTAGTTTAGTTTCATTTAAATTGTCATTATTCATGACAAATAAACATAAAATGTATATAATGTATACATATCAAAAGTACCTACATTTTCAATATTCTATTCACATACCATTTGTTATTTCCTCCAGTAACAAAGCAAACAGCAACAACTGAAACCAAACAGCAACACTTAACAAAAAATAACAACAACATAACTTGGATAACAGCATTCAACTATCTAAACTATCTACAGTAACTATCTATTCAACTATCTAGATTTAACTTGAAACGTAGAACAAAACTCTTCGGGTGTTTAAACACTTTCATAGTTTTCTGGACATGGCTAAATGTGGTTATGGAATTATTTTGTTGAAAAAAAAATGGAGATAAAAAAGAAGGATTTATAATGATATTTCATTTTCCTTAATTACAGTGAAATTCTCTCGGACAAATGCCATTGCAAAAGGTCACAGGTCATTTGGTGAAATAGAAATGCAGCCATGTCCTAGAGTTATAAGAAATGTGTTTTCACCAACAAACACAAGCTTATAAAATGCTCAATTACCCTTTCATTAATACCACCCTTTATAGTAATTGCTGTTGAGAGGCGATGAAAAGCACTTAAGATTGTTATACTTGTGCTTCAATAGAATTGAGTACGCAGCAGCAAGACATGGAATCACATCTTTATCTACCACACCACTGTCAGGAATTGTCACGCAGAGCATGGCATCAAACAGATGGGGTACCCTTTAATAGAAGTTATGTGTGTTGTAAGGCCAAATAAAAAAACATTTTTGCTTCCGGTAACACCCTTTGAAAATGAAGGGTCGGTAGGAAGAGATTTTTTTTTCTTTTTTGTTTGAAATTTTTTTTCTCTTCATCCCAGTTTTCTTGTAGTGAAAAACTGAAATAGACTTTATATAACCTTATATAAACCATGGATTTCATTCTAAGGGAATTTGTACCAAAATTCCTGATTTTGTGCAAAACCAAACAAAATTTAGGTTGTTATTTGTTTGCTTGAGGACAAAACTGATAAAAAGTTTTTGAGTAGGCACTGATTTTACAGGGTCGGTCAGGTTACCGGAAACACAAATATTTTTTTGTATGGCCTAAATTGAACAAGATAAGAATGAAACGTTTCCATCAATGACTGGTTCTACTTTCAATACTTTCACTGAAAAACAACTTAATCATCAAGATTTTGTAATTGATTTTTTTTTTGTATCATTCAATAAATTCTACATTATCTGTCCTTATGTAACTCAGGAGATTTCAGTTGATACATCATACACACATAATTAATATACCTGTTTCTCATCTCTTCTACTATCAAACACAACAACCTGTTCGCATTGTTGTGAAAGTCCACTATGTTCCTGTATTTGTATAACACAGAGGAAAACAGAGTTGTCCTTGATGTAAGCGAAGAGGCCTGGTGTCTCAGTTTTCCGATAGCGGGGTCAACTTCAGAACAACACAGATTTTCAAAACTTTCTTTGACATGGGACAGAATATCACTTGTCGTGTCTTCTTCCAATGATGTTGAACAGGCAGCATAACTAATAAAGTAAATCAGTTATACACATTAATATGTAAAAGTGTTCAAGCCCTGCAAGTACAAGTTATATAAGCATGGTATTTTAATTACACATTCATTTTATATTACCTTATATTATACATTCACTGTCAAAGGAATTTTTAAGACGTTAATTTTGTATGATATCTGTTGTTAAGGCCATGTAATAATGTGATTTTGTTAATTACCAGGTAATTATTCGTGCAATAACAGGTAACATACACCTGTGACTACTATCTCCATGAAAATATACATGCAATGTATGCAGTCTGCACCAAATTTTCCTTCAGAAGTTTATGGGCTTTGCTAATACATTGATTTTGAAAATACTATATTATATTTATTGAACACACCATGTTTAGTGTCACCTATAAATTTCACACTATGTGATCCCTGCCCAGACAGTGATTTTTAATAACCAATTCCTGACTGAAACACATACCCATGTTCATTGGCAGTACTAGTGAGAGAAATAGGATCCTGTATTTTGTCAGGTACATTGTGTTCCAGGCTTTGGAATGTCCTGCAATATAAGGGAAAGAAATTATTGCAACCCTTTTATAGGTTTAATACAACAATAAATAGTTTTTTAAAAGACATTCATGAATAAACTATCCATGTAGTTATTTATGACATACAATCTATATATACCGTATATACCAGTCCACGCAGTAACACAAATATTGAAGGAAGACAATTTTAGTACTCGTGCCCTGACAGGGACTCAAACTCATATCATCTACAATGTACGACATACAATCGGCTTGCCCGAAATACTTTCAGCTAGCCAGTTATACCACTGCAGCACATATCAGCATCCCTAAAAAGGAATGTTTCAATGGTGCAGTGTTGGTATACATATATCTCGAAAATTCGACAATCTTCTTGTCTGTACTGTTGCTATTACTATTTGACCTTATATATACACGTGTACATTGTGTATATATATATTTATGTATATAGCATAATAGGAACCATCCTCGATACTCCAGGGCTTCCGATCACTTACGATCTCTACACCCCTGGACTATCTCATAGTAAAACTGGAGGCAACAGAATAGAACAGGTAATTTAGTCATTTGGTGTACATCAAAAGAGCCGTATAACGGTACACTGTGGTTGACTGTGACTTTGATGGTAGGCGTCGCTCTCTCTGTAGTCTTCAAAGGAAATCTTTGCTAGCCTGTGATTGGTCAAATGTTTTCCGCTGAGCTGCCTTCAATTTCACTACGAGATAGTCCAGGGGTGTAGAGATCGTAAGTGATCGGAAGCCCTGGAGTATCGAGGAAGAATAGGAACTAACAAGTATTTGTCCAATTGGATTTATAAACTCGATATGTTTACATACATACATGTATATAAATTACATACCTGTGTTCTTTAGCAGATCCTGAGTCATCTGTCTGTGCGAAATTCAGTTTCTTGAATTTTCTATGATGAGATAAGAAAAAAATCAGCATATGTTATTAAACATTTAAATACAGACTTAAATATATAATGAGCACTCTAAACTGAGTTACCTGTATCTAAAACTTATCACATTATTTCATACGGTTCAGTGTTATCCAATACATAATGATGTAGCTAGAATAGGTCATCAAAGTAATGAATCTGCACCCGATTATCAAGGATACTGTACTATAGATGCTGTATATAGGCTGTATATATAAACTAATTACCTTGAACGGTTTGTTGTCACGCTCACGTCAGAGTTGTTAGGATTTGATTTCGGGGTGATCGGGGTTAATGCCAGACGTTTAGATGATATGTTACCCCTGGCATAACGCTCTGCTCCTTCCTTTACCTTTTTTACGAATTCTAACGTCTTTTCTAAACGTGTGAAGCAGCTTTCTACATACGGAGGCCTGTGACATGCAGTTGTACACTGTCTCATTTTGAAATAAGCGAGGATAAATTTCCAAATAAAGAAGCACATTTTCTACCCGAAAGTGAAAAAGTGATAGTCAGAGCCGACCTATGGCAAATGAAACAACCAATAATTGTTTCTTTCTTCGGAGTGTGTATGGGGGCCGCCATGTTGGAACATGTAAAAATAACTTGACCTCGAGGTCACTAGATTGGTAGTGCGTGAGCCGTTGACAGAGATAAATGAAGGGTAACTGCAATGCACTCTGGGAGAGATTGAGTATATATATATATGAAAAATACCCCTATATCTATATAACAAGAGATCCCAGAGGGATCTTGGCGCCCACCAAAGAATGATCTATATCTGACAAAGGAAAGATGGATCTTTTCTCTACTTTTTAAACTTTTTCAAACATACTACATATAAAATTTGAGACAGATCGCTTCAGTACCTTTTGAGAAATAGCGGTAACAAACTTCAACTATCAAAATCCAAGATGACTCCTTGGCGGCCATCTTGTTGATCAATCGGTCCCAAATCACAATATGCACAACTAGGGCCCTAGGGGAACCTACATGTGAAATTTGAGAAAGATCCATTCAACACTTTCTGAGAAATAGCGATAACAAACTTTGAATATAAAAATCCAAGATGGCTGCCTGGCAGCAATTTTGTTGACCGATCGGTCCCAAATCACAATATGCACAACTAGGGCCCTAGGGGAACCTACATATGAATTTGAGACAGATCCCTTCAGTACTTTCTGAGAAATAGCGATAACAAACTTTGAATAACAAAATCCAAGATGGCTGCCTGGCGGCCATCTTGTTAACCGATCAGTCCCAAAATGCAATATGCACAACTGGGTCCCTAGGGGAACCTACATATGAAATTTGAGACAGAGCCCTTTAGTACTATCTGAGAAATAGCCATAACAAACTTTAAATATCGAAATCCAAGATGGCGGCCTGGCGGCCATCTTGTTCACCGATTGGTCCAAAAATGCAATATGCACAACAAGGGCCCTAGGGGAACCTACATATTAAATTTGAGAAAGATCCCTTCAGCATTTTAAATTTGAGAAAGATCCCTTCAGCATTTTTTGAGAAATGGGGATATTAAACCTTAACTTTCAAAATCCAAGATGGCCGCCTGGCGGCCATCTTGTTTTTCCTATCAGCCTCAAAATCTGTATGGCACAAATAGGGACCAATGGTAACCTCCATGTGAAGTTTGAACAAAATCCCTTCGATAGTTCTCCAGAAATATCGATAACAAACTTCAACTGCCAAAATCAAAGATGGCTGCCTGGCGGCCATCTTGTTTTTCCGATCAGCCTCAAAATCTGTATGGCACAACTAGGGACCAAGGGGACCTTCCATGTGAAGTTTGAACAAAATCCCTGCAGCAGTTTTTTAAGAAATAGTGATAACAAGCATTGTTTACGGACGGACCACGGACGACGGACGGCGGACAACGGACCACGGACGCAGGGCGATTTGAATAGCCCACCATCTGATGATGGTGGGCTAAAAATACCAGGAATGAAATGCATCGCTGGCCAAAATTTTCACCACCTTCGGTAAAAGTTCTGTAAAATTTGTTCTGAGGAATGTCTGCATGTGTCACCGCGCCTATAATACAATAAGATGTTATTCTTCACATATATCAACACTAACCTGTTCACAACCCCATCACAATAAGTTTAATCCCAAGTCATTTTGAAAGTTTGCAGTTATTCACGGCCACTTTGTTTTGTTCCCGAGTCCATGCGCTGACGTCACAAGATGGGATGGGATATCCTAAAAACATGATTGGGTCTGAATCTAAATCAAGAGTACCCAACTGGGCTTTTTTGATTTAAATATTCATTTAACTGTGATATTTATACTCATTCCTATAAAACACATAATGACATCAGACATACCACGAATATTTTTATTTCTTAACCCATTTATTATCCGTTCATGTCAGATTCCGGTTCAATCAGTTCTTTAGGATGTACCATTTTGAGTGCTCTCCCTTGTTTAAAACTTTAAAATGTTTATCAAAAATATCTTTTTAATTCACGAAAAAAATGTATACGATATGTAATAAGCATAGATATTTCATAAGTAACAAATCACTTAAGAGTTTACAGTTAAATAATTGGATTTAAAAAATAATTAAATTTCAATTGTGCGGAACTGTATGAAGTCAGCGCATGGATTCGGGAACAAAACAAAGTCGTCGCGAAATCTGCAAACTTTCAAAATGACATGGGATTAAACTTATTGTGATGGGGTTGTGAACAGGTTAGTGTTGATATATGTGAAGAATAACATCTTATTGTATTATAGGCACGGTGACACATGCAGACATTTCTCAGAACAAATTTTACAGAACTTTTACCGAAGGTGGTGAAAATTTTGGCCAGCGATGCATTTCATTCCTGGTGTTTTTATATAGTATATAGGGGTATTTTTTATATATATTTATACTATATATTATTGATAGAACGTCAAACTCCTGTGGCTTGTGTTACGTTGAGAAAACGACAGTTTTTATTTTATACCATGGACTATCAAAGTTATATGCAATGAGAAATTGTACGATACAATCTTTTTTAAAATTATATCTTTCTATTGCGTATGCATCGTAAAATTCTACTAAGTTGCATGAAAAATCATGATAACTGCAGGTACAGGTAGGCCTAACGTTGTACAATGCACAGTCGATGTCGGGAACAGATCCGATTTGATGCATTCAACTCAAATATAAAAAAAATAAATGCTATCGCCGAAACCTTTTGGACTAGAGATAGTCTTAAGTCTTCAAAGATCTCTTTTTAATGAATAAGAAAAAAAAAAAAACACGAAAAAATCACGATCGCTGCTCGCAACCCAGTGGTACCGCGGTTTCATCGGTTTTCGACGGCGAAAGACCAAAATAGATTTTTTACACACAATGTCAAACATATTTATTCAAATCATTAATTATATGTTTCAGAAGCATGTTCGACAAATGATGCTTTTGTGCAATATTTCACGAATTTCATCTACTAATAATTAATTTTCTCTTTGTTTCTGGCTTTCTGATTGGCTTATTCATGCATTATGAGCGTAATCCCCTGTTAAGTAGCAGAGAAAAATCATTAATATGTAAATTGATCACTTTTTCAGGCCCCCGGGGGTTACAGCCCTATCATTTGCACAATTTTGAATCCCCACCCTATAAGGATGCTACCATTGCATTATGGGGTGCTATACCATACTTAGTTTCAGAGAAGAAGTCGTTTATATGGAAATAGCCAAATTGACCCCTTTTGACCCCGCCTCTCAGGCCCCGGGGGGTCAGCCCCATCATTTGCAAAATTTTGAATCCATACCCTTTAAGGATATAACCATTGCATTATGAGCATTATCCCATGTTAAGTTGCAGAGAAAAAGTCATTTATATGGAAATTGACCATTTTTGACCCCGCCCCTCAGGCCCCCGGGTCAGCCCTATAATTTGCTCAATTTGGAATCCCCAGCCTACAAGGATGCTACCATTGCATTATGGGTGCTATACCATGCTTAGTTGCAGAGAAGAAGTCATTTATATGGAAATAGCCAAATTGACCCCTTTTGATCCCGCCCCTCAGGCCCCCCGGGGGTCAGCCCTATCATTTGCACAATTTTGAATCCCACACTATAAGGATGCTACCATTGCATAATGGGTGCTATACCATGCTTAGTTGCAGAGAAGAAGTCATTTATATGGAAATAGCCAAATTGGCTCCTTTTGACCCCCCGTCCCTCAGGCCCCCGGGGGGTCAGCCCTATCATTTGCACAATTTTGAATCCCCACCCTATAAGGATGCTACCATTGCATTATGGGTGCTATACCATACTTAGTTTCAGAGAAGAAGTCGTTTATATGGAAATAGCCAAATTGGCCCCTTTTGACCCCGCCTCTCAGGCCCCCGGGGGGTCAGCCCCATTATTTGTACAATTTTGAATCCCCACCCTATTAGGATGCTACCATTGCATTATGAGTGCTATCTCATGCTTAGTTTCAGAGAAGAAGTCGTTTAAATGGAAATAGCCAAATTGACCCCATTTGACCCCGCCCTCAGGCCCCGGGGGGTCAGCCCCATCATTTGTACAATTTTGAATCCCCACCCTATAAGGATGCTACCATTGCATTATGGGTGCTATCCCATTCTTGGTTTCAGAGAAGAAGTCGTTTATATGGAAATAGCCAAATTGACCCCTTTTGGCCCCGCCCCTCAGGCCCCCGTAGGGTCAGCCCCATCATTTGTACAATTTTCAGTTAGTAGCCCATAAGGATGCTACCAGTCAAATTTTATTGAAATCCGACCAGCGGTTATGGAGAAGAAGTCAATTGTTGACGGACGACGGACGACGGACGCCGGACGACGGACGCCGGACGCTGCGGTATCCCATAAGCTCACCTCGGTCCTTTGGACCAGGTGAGCTAATAAATGCTATCGCCAAAATCTTTTGGACTAGAGATAGTCTTAAGTCTTCAAAGATCTCTTTTTAATGAATAAGAAAAAAAAAAAAACGAAAAAAAATCACGATC
>NW_027188242.1:0-31130 GCF_041381155.1 Argopecten irradians
ACTCACAAGTTCACATATCCCCGTGCTAGTGTTATAAACATACTCCTCAATGCTTGAAACAGGAGTCGGCAAGCTTGCTAATTATCACAATAGGAGAGGAGAAAATCTAGTGACTAGACCAGGATTTGAACCAAGACCTCCAAACACTAGCCATATATGCTCCACTGCGCTGAGCATCATGATCTACCTGGGTCACTGATGATCAAACCAAGTCCAATAAAAAGATAATATATATACATGTAGTGTACATTTTCTTCTTACTTTCTCTTAATTTTGTTTTGTGAACATTTAAATAATTAGGTACTTTTATGTTGAGTTCTATAAACCATCAGAACAAAAATTTATCATACTTATTGTGCTTGGGTAACTGCAGCTGCGTTGCTAGAACCATCCCAGCGTGATGAGTGTCTGTTTCCTCATCAAAGTTTCATTTGTTCTTTCAACAAAACACAGTGGTCTTAGCCTTTTGAGTCAGACATTGTTCAACACTGACCTAAAATAATCAGGAAAAATCTAAGTAAAAAAAATCAATGATTGTTTAACATCAAATATCAAATAGCTGATGATGCAAAATCAGATTGTTAATTGTTACCGCTGGTTCTTTTTAAATATTGCAAAACAACAAATGTTGACATATATAAGAATAAATTATTAAAAAAATCAATAGAAGAAATAGCAATTTTCTTTAGAGTTCTGAACAATAGAAGCTAAGGACTTTAAAAAACCTTTATAACAATCAAAATAATTTAAAAGGGATGTCTAAACAAGAGATCCTAGAGGGATCCTTAGTTGCCGACCAAAGAATGAGTCTATGGTCTGACAATGAAGCGCGCGGGTATCTATTTTCTCTCGCTATTCAAACTTTTTTTCAAACATTATTAAAATTTGAGACAGATCGCTTCAATTCACTTCTGAGATAATAGCAGTAAACAAAACTTTCACAACTTATACAAAATGCCACTAGGCATGGCTGGCTTGGCTGCCATCCTTGTTGATCGATCAGTCCCAGAACGCAATTTAACACATCAACTAGGGCCCTGGGGGAAACCATTATGTAACATTATGTAACATATGAAATATGAGAATGATCCCTTCGTAAATGAGCGTGAGAAATGAGCGGTAACTAACTTTAACTAATCATAATCCAAAGATGTGCGAGTGCCTGGCGGCAAACTTGTTGACCGATCGGTCTAAAAACGCAATATGCACAACTAGAGGGCCCTAGGGGAACCTACATATGAACTTTGAGAAAGATCCCTTCAGTAACATTGTGAGAAATAGTGATAACAATCTTTAAATATGAAAATCAAAGATGGCTGCCCCTGGCGGCCATCTTGTTGACCGATCGTTTCCAAAACGCAATATGCACAACTAGGGTCCTAGTGAGAACATAAATATAAAATTTGAGAAAGTATCCCTTCAGTACTTTCTGAGAAATAGCGATAACAAACTTTAACTATGAAAATCCAAGATGGCTGCTTGGCAGCCATCTTATTGACCGATTGGTCCAAGGTGCAATATGCACAACTAGGGCCCTAGGGCAACCAACATATGAAATTTGAGAAAGATCCCTTCAGTATTTTCTGAGAAATAGCGATAACAAACTTTAACTATCAAAATCCAAGATGGCAGCCATCTTGTTGACCGATTGGTCCCAAAATGCAATATGCACAACTAAGGGCCCTAGGGGAACCTACATATGAAATTTTAGACAGATCCCTTCAGTGCTTTCTGAGAAATTAGCGATAACAAGAATTGTTAACAGACAGAACAGACGACCGACCACGGACAAAAAGCGATTTGAATAGCACACCATATGATGATGGTGGGCTAAAAATGTTAAATATGATATATTTTTAATCATCATCAAAGATGTTGATTTTTCTTTTTCTTCCCAGACCAGTAATCATCATCCTCATCATTTGATTCCTGAGGAAAGAAAATGTACAAAACATGTATGGTATAATAATTTTAATGTCTCACAAAAAGTTAAACATATATCAATTATTGTCTTATAATTTGGCCTAAATAGTTTTTGACAATACCATAATGTTCTTTATTCAATGTACCTAAATGTTATATGCTACATATAACTTATTACAATGTTTGGAAGTTTAAATGTAATTAATTTTGAAGATAGTACTTACTGGTATAATTAGCAATTGCAAGCCCGCTGTTTTTTTATTAAAGCATTTTGTATGATCATGATTATGATAGCGTTTCTGCTATATCTTACATTTTTGGTGCAAGTACATTTTACATACATTATCATCATTATATATATATATGCACCAACACCAAGTTTTCTTGATTTTCACTCATTTTATATAATAGTGACTGTTAATTAAAACATATGTACAAAGCAAATTAAACAAATCTGTGTTTTTTTAGTAAAGGAACAATTCATCAACCTTTAACACTCCAAACAAGTCCTATTTCATTTAGATTCCTTTCCTCAAGACAAGAACAGATTTCCTAGATTTAAGACAGACATTGAAAACAACTTATAATTAAGACTTTATAATACATGAATCATGTTCAAATTAAGATTTATTTTTAATAAATTTTATAATAATTATAATTTGAGAGTGTCACACTCTATATCTTTAATCAGTTTACTTGTAATGTGAAAGTCGAACCTCACACACAACAATTTCAAACAAATCATTTTTATCTATGAGAATAAACACACCAAATACATACACACACATGCACAGCACCGCAAATTATAGGGTTCAATGTATTGTTAATAGTGATGTTGTTTGTTTTAGATTTGAAATCAATGAAATGACAATTGACATGTTTAGTTCACATTTTTGTATTGTTATTAATTAAAAGTCATACCTTTTTTGCATCAGAGTGTAACAGCTGTTAATTAAGTAAGAACTTTATTCATTTTACAGTGTTAACTCAGAAATTTCAGGTGCATGCACTATAACATTTGATCTAAATTTTAGTAATCATATTATTCGCTGTAATAATTATTACCCCCTCCCCCTATAAGCCCCTCTCCACACTTATAAAGAATAAGTTATTATTATACATTGTAAATACCCCCTGAGTCAGCCAGTTCTCCTCCAATACTTAAGTATTTTCATCAAACACCTATAATGGGGGTAGAGTCACCGTACTGAAAAACTTCAAATACAGCTTTTTTTCATTCCCAACTTATATTTTGGTTTTCTAGTAATTAAGCGCCCCCTTTTATCACATCTTTTTTTAAGCGCTTGCCGATAATCACCGAGAATACATACATGTAATAATCATCTATTGTCCCACTTTTGTCTTTGATAATGAACATTTTGCCCATGTGATACTAGTACTTTCCACGCCGTCATATCAGCATCCAAGCTGATATCACGTTATGACGTCATAATTTTGATATGACAGGCCGATATGAGTTATCTCCCCCGACTGATCATGATATCACAAGTCATCCCGTGTTTTTCACTCTCGATTTTAGTGTTGCCGCTTTGATTCTGTTTATGATGCAGAAGATAATAGGTTGGGACAGCGGATAAAACTTAAAATTTCAAAAAAGTTTCAATAAACCAATTGGACAGATGTATTTGGAAAGAACACAGAAATTAAAAATAGTCTGTTTGATGATGACTTGACTGGAGTTTTTGTCTTAAGCAGGATCAAGTAGAAATGGGTTTTGTCCACACCTTAACGAAAACGAACAAAAAAAAAATAGGATATAAATAAAATCAGAAGAGACCATGTGTAGAAAGAACCCATTTGACAGTTTAACTCTTTGAGTGCCATATATGCATTTTCTTTAGAGAGTGCCAAGGCCGAATAGACCTCTAGATCTTTGAAATTTGAACAGACATGACATCACAGTAACACAATCGACTATTGTATGATGTCGCGTCATCGGACTGGGAATGTAGCATTTTTCGTTGTTTTTTTTTTGTGTTTTTTTTTTTAATTGACTTTAAATCAGTAACATTTCACGCCGAAGCTTAGTGTGATGCCTGATAATATCATAGTCGTAGAATATAGATAATTCCGTAATTCAAGGATGATAAAAGAACTGACTGCCGATATGTCTTTATATGTACTTAGGTTATAAAGTTGTGAGGAAAGACGATCATATACATAACGTAGAATACATATTTGTCAAATTAACTCTGGCGCTGATTTGTCTCTGTTTTCATTGTAATATTCAGGGGTCGAATATTTTACATTTTTTGTCACTTGCTAAAAATAGCAAGTGCCCTAAATTTTTACTTGCTAAAACATATTTTTACACTTATTAATTAATATCTATATTCAAATTACAGTTTTGTTATGTATAAAATCCTTTATTTTTGCATGATGATGTGAAGTGTATATATATATAAAGTACATAATGTATATCAACAACTTTATAGTAAGAACTGGGTCCCCATATTTTCCAATACAACAATTTTTCACAATCATTATGCCATTTTTACAGTCCCTGATAAAAACCACCATATTCTTTTCACATGCTATTCTGGTATATCTACTTGCAAAATGCAAGTAAAACAGTTTGAAATTCAAGCCCTGATATTGAATATAAAAAGAAGTAAATGTTAGAAGATGAACAAATATATTTTTATAAGTTCGACGGAAATGAATCACTACGGAACCAAATCTAAATGCATATATAACAAAATGTGTAGAAAAAAAGTTAATTGTTTTTTTTTTTTCTTTTTCTTTTTTGAAAAACAAGCATCAGCCACCGATTACACTAGTATTTGGCTATCTTATATATAGGGTTATGAAATTGTGACTCATAGAGCATGAAATTTGTATAATTGTTAAGAAATTATTTGTTTATGAATACTCAAAAATAAACTATCTAAGATAAAGATATAAATACCACTGCCATAAAAATGGGATGGGGCATATTGTCTGTCACATACCTTTTGTTACGTCCCGCTTTTCTATATATATGTACCGCGTAAGCGTAGGGGTATTTAATATCATACAGTTATTAAGAGTTGCATTCTTACTGGATATATATACATATTTCTTGAAGTTGTTTCCAAACACAATCTATAAATATACACTCACTACACGGTACCCAATTTGTCCGGATTGGAATTACAAAATACATGTATACAATGAATAGCGTGACATTAAAGTCCCATAAAATGTAATTATTTTCCATGAGTCTTTGAAATAAAGCACGTAATTTCGTATGCATAATAGAACCAGAACGCTTACACGTTGGTCACTTAATTTCAGTATCAAGTTTAGTTGATACCAACATCTGTAAACAATATCTGAACTGTTTGTCTACTTCGCTAAACACACAGGGATCTGAGAATAAGATAAAGTTTATATCAATATAGGCCCATATCTTCCGCCTAAGATCACTCACAATAAGCAGTTTATGTACATTCACTATATTGTATATTCCCGTCTAGAAAAATTATGTAATTGATACATAAATGTTAACCGTCATGTTGTGATAGTTTGGTGTCTCCTGATTTTAAAAATAATAGTAAAAAACACAAACAAACAAACAATTACAAAGTCAATATCAGTGAATGTAGTGACTGAATTGAATTGCATTAGCATTGACTTTTGCGTGTTTTTTGCATGAATTTACAGTCAATGCAGCGAATTTCGTCAAAAATATTTGGTCCTAATTCAGAATCACATTAATTGCATCATTTATATACCAAGAATGAGTTGTAATATTTTTATAAAAAGTTGTCCTGCTTGAAACATATGCCTGAAATGGCACGATTTGTCACATTTCTCCATGAAATTTTGAGTCACGCAATCATCTGACATCTACACTTTTATATTTGCACTATCTGGTATATCATTTGGAATATTATATAATAATGTATATGTATGTCCAACTGACAAGTCAGAAAAATTCAATAGACTAGCCTGAACTTAAAAAAAAAACAACATTAAAACATTTGTATCCTATGGCACAAAAAGTCGTACGAATCCATTATATCAGGAAGCAGTAGCTACACTCGCATGCCAAATGTGAGTCAAATACTAGTATGCATGTGTCTAAAATATATTCTTGTATATTGTATGTATCTTCGTGTAAAATTTTGGTAGAAATCTGTTCATAAATGAGATCGGGAAAACTCAAAAAAAAAAGTAAAAAGTGCATACATTTTATAGAGAAAAACATAGGCCTACATGGAATAGCCTTCAGACGATCATGCTATCTATGCATGATGTCATGTTATCTGTGACGTCATTGCATTGGCATTGTTGAACCGTTTAAATCTGGGTGAGGCTCTATGAGGCCCGTTGGCACTCAAGGGAATACGCCAAGAGCCTCATTGAGGTTCTGTGGCACTCTAAGTTGTTAACAGTTAAATTTTCCTGTCAGATACTTAATTCCTTGTCGTCATTGTAAAAACTGACAATTCAGAAATAAAACCATTTTGCCAGAATTTTTCAATAGGTCTACATTAGGGATTAGGTCTACTCCCATAACATGAGAGTCGACTGGTCAGTCGTTTTTTATCGGACGTTGTTTTGCTGACTGTCACGACGTAATGTTCCAAAAGTATCTCGTCGTGCTATAACAGGCCTAACATCTAGCACAGGGCCTCGTTACTATTGATGATATTTATATAAGATAGGTTCACGTCTATTTACATACATTACACCTATCTTATATATATCATCAATGGTGTAACGAGGCCCTGTGCCTCTAGGCCTCTAACATTGTTGGTAGCAGGATTAGGTCCTAGGCCGTGTGGGTACAACATTATCAAAAATAAAATAAAAATAAACATGAAGACACCCCTTAGCTGAATGGTCTTTTTAAAGAATTGTTATAATCAATTGTTAACCTGGGCCTCCATAAATTAATAAGGCATGTAATAGAGGGTGGGCTATATAATCTATAGACATTATTTTTTATTGAACCCAAGTTGAGCAGAAGCTGTAGGAAACGACATTTAAATTATGTAACACGCATAGGTTATCAGCTAGGGTCGCATATTTTATGTCTTTAGAAACAAAAATATTTACTAAATGTTTGTAGCTATATATTTAGTCTCTAAAACGATTGATAAATATGTGCATACACAGTTTGTCAGCATCATTTTTTACAAACCTTTCTGAAAGCTGCCATCTTGAAAATCTAATAAAGGGAAGCTACTCGTACGATCTTAGTGCAATCGCTATCCAGAGTTGTCGTTCTTTACACTCACTATGCACGGAAAGTGTCTTGAGCATTGCAATCAAATTAGTTTATTTTCAGCATTTTTTTCCTAATTTTATTTAGCTAACTTATCCAATACTTTAACGTTACAGGGTCCATGCCTAGGCTAATTATAGTGATTTTTCTATGTTTATTTGAATTTTTTTCTCGAAAAGTAATGCTGCGGTTGTATATTTTTTCACAGAAATTATCTTTACGTAAACATAACTTAGATCTTACTTAAAGAAAACAAATTAAAGCAATTTCGTTGTCAAATATCGGTTATTTAGTAATGAAGATCCCTTTAATGTGCTGTATACAGCAGCCCCCACAGTGATCTGAGAACATTAGGCTAGTTATATCAGTAAATATAATGAAAATTTTAACGTAGGCTATTTAAACTTTCGCGGATGGCCTAACTGTTACATTTAATCTTTTATGTTATTGTTATCATTTCGATGACCATAACAAGCATTTGCAATGTCTCTCAAAATAGCGAAAGTAACCTGCCAAAAATTACCGACAATACGATATCATAATTTATACAGTTTTTTTTTAATAGTTAGGGGAAAATATTGGACCTATAAGAAACTTGTATTATAGGCCTACCCTATTATCATGAAATTCATCAACTGACATCGAAAATTATATAGACTATATGATGCAATATGGACACTAAATTGACAAGATAACTAGGATTTAAATTGACCATAACAACGCATATGACTATGAGTCATTTGAGAAGGTAAACGTGCAGTAGACCTAGCTGAGTCACTTTGGTTAATCCGATACATGTATATTGCAGTTATCATTAATTTTCTTATTTATTTCAAATGGCCTTCGATAGGATAAATTAGTTATGTACACAGCTTAACATGGGAAATATTGGGTATAAAAGAATTACGCTTGTATCGGGCTCTGTAACTAACAAACTGAGTAATTTATAATATTATATTTTAATTTTAAATGAAATTCATTCTCAAGAGATCTGCGGAGACGTTATCAGCTGACATGATGATGATCTAAACGAGAAATACACTAGACATGTTTCCATTTGTGACAAATTCTAAATGTTTTACATGACAACTATGATCAAAGTATACGCATTATAACCAACCATGGTCACTGCACGTAGAAGAAAATTAAATCCTCATCGTCAATGAATAAAGCTTTGATACCTAGCTGCTTCCATATTAAGTTACTCTAATCTCATGAAAAACCCCACTCTGGACAGAGCATGCGACTTTCACTGCATTATGTGATTGATTTGTTATCGCGAATATATTCTGAATTCGTCTGACAAAGTCTCCTTTTATTTGAAACTTTGAGCATGCCTTACAACTGTAAAAAAAATTCAGCACCGTCTACACTGAAATGTGCACAGCCATATTTGATAAGTTTTTTGCCGGGCTTCAGTTTGAAGTGGAGTGTAGTTGGACAGCGAATTACCGAAGATGCCATCCGGAAAAAATGGTAGTAAGAGTATGAAATAATTTAAACTAAAACCCTAAAATCAACAGAAGCGTATATTTTTGTGAGTAACATTGAAATTGCAAATTGTCAGATACCTAGAATTGACTAAACTTTACGTAGCATAGTTGCAATTCCATTGGCAATATCCAAGGTCAATATCAGAGAGACTCTTTCATATATGGGTACGAAGGATAGGTATATTCTACCCGAAGGTCACAAAATGTTGTGAAAATGTTTGCAACATTGTATGATCCCGAGTGTGTCTTCAGTTTAAGTTAAAAGTAAAGAAATGTAATCTTGTAATCTTAATTTGTCTCTAGTCCTGGATTTGTTCGCAAGTTGGTTTTAACAAATAAAACACTCACTTCAGACATATTTCATTTGATAAAAAAAGTTTTCACACTTCTTTCCAAGCATAGATGCGCGCTGGTACCATTGTTTATCTTGGCCTAGTTTCAAATGGACATGTGACATGCTAATCTCCCAAAAAAAAAAAAAAATTGAACATACTGCATTTGATATTTTTGACGTTTTCTCAACTTTCATTTAGCGTGCGTCAAGTGTTTTACATGGGATTTTTGACGCCAACGCCAGGGTGATTTTATAAACCCGCTCTCTTTGAAAGCCAGTTAAAAAATCGCGGTAAGTAAATGCATTTATATTTTGAAAACATTTCTATTCTAATCTATATCTAATATTTATGTACATTGCAGTTTGTAATTGAACTAGGCTCAGTTTCATGAACATTACTTATTTAATGAATCCTTAAATTAAAAATTCTCCAGGTGAAAGCATTACAGGAAGGCTCCTTAATTAGGATTTCTTCCTTAAAACTTTTGTAATGCTTTCCTAACGGGAAAAAGTTAAGGAATTCCTCAAAGTTAATGAAACTGGACCCTGGGACAATTTCTAGCAATATGATCGATTGATCATGATGCAATTTATGCTCTTTAACTGAGTGTGATCCACAAAGTAAAATATTTGTCTCCATTGTACATCCACATCAAAGGTTAATAGGAACAACGTCCAGTAAACATTTAAGATGGAACACTCATTTTATGGAACAGTGTTGGTCCAAGGTAAAAATAACTCTCATACAGCATCATTTTATTGATAACATTTATTTCTAAATACACAATAACAATTTAAATTTGACATGGATTATTACTTTGAAGTATTTGACTTCTGAAAAAAAAAGACAGTAAACAATGCCTTTCTACCTTGGAAAACACAAATTTACAGTACTACACAGATATCTGAGGTTCTTTGTGAAAAACAATTTAGCTAAATTACTTGTATAGCTTACAGCGAATTGGCTGTATACCATAGCAAATAAATGATGTAGAAACCAAAACATTAAAAAAACTTAAACAACATTCACTGAATCCAGGTTAAATCCAGGTTTGATCACGAATCTTATCAAATGAAAAGATTTACATTGATTACAGTTCAGAAGAATAGTATTGTAAAATTTGTATTTATGCTATGACGGCTATTAATCATGAAATGGACATAGTTATACTGCGCCATGAATCATTACTGCATAGGATTATGAATATTGTTAATAAATAAAGCAGGTTATAATGTTGAAGATCCTAAAAAATACCTAAGAACATAAGGATTCACTATCATATGGCAAATTGAAAATAATTTGCTGAATGGAGACTTGAATGGCTGTGTTAGAATAGACTCATTCTACTGTTGTGAAATGAAAATGATTAACATTCATTTTAGACATTTGTTTGTTTAAACAGTGAAATGAATCTAAATTTTGGTCCTCTACGAGACATTTTCCTTGTGATGCCATATTGTGTTACCAAGCTGGCTTGCCTTTTCATTATTGGGTGACAAACATGCAAATTAAAGATGCAATAAAAAGCGATTTTTTTTTTTTACACCATATGTGTGTTCCCTTAACCAAACATAACTATTCAACATGCTCCTATGATTCTTATGGAATTTCTTAGAAAAGCATAAACACCTATATGAAGGTTGAAACTATTACCATAGTTTCTAAACAAAATAAAATTAAAAATTGAATGAATCCATCATGATCAATTAAAAATGTTAACCGGTAATCAACACAGTTCTTGATCTATCTAACATAAAGCAGTGTTTTCTTTGCTCTACCTAAATTTTTTATATCACTATATGACATTTTACGAACAGACATTAGAACTTGACCAAGTGCTGGAATAGGCACATACAAGGCACATGAATACATGGTTGTCCTGAAAAGAGAAAATCCGAGAAAGAAAAATAGGAGTAGGATAAGACATTGCTTTCAAGGGTCATCATCACCACATATAAACATAGAAACAACATGTAAAACTACTGTCCACCGCTCAGACACAAAATGCAACTGGTAAAACCATTTTGATTATCAGTAATTTAGTAAAATACAACAAAAATCTGAGTTTTATTACTCCATGTGTAAACAAATTTTATCCAGCCACTTTAACATTCTGTATTACTCCACAAACTGTGTTACAGGTGAGAGAGAATGTCACTTTACATACCAATTCTAATTTCAGATTTCGTATAGGTATCAGAAAATAAAGTCCCCAAGTAATAATGATTTATCATGATATTTTCATATTACAATTGTTTCGATACACAGCTGATCAAAAATTTTAACAAATCTGCTTATAAAATATGACTACAAAATGACAGAAATTTTAAATGGGAAGCCATGACAATATCTACTTCAATGTTAATATTTTTTGCACAAAAATAAATTTGTTTTTTTTGAAGTTTTTCTATATTTGATTTGATTTTCTAGATGTACTTCAGAATGTAAAATGCCATGATAGTGACTACATATTGAGTACTAATTACAGTCTAATCTACATGTTAATTTATTAATAAAATAGTCATTTAATTCTAGCCTATCTTTCAAAAAAAAAAAAGGAAAAAAGGACATATTAATCAGAAAATCATACGAAATGTAATTTTAACACAACTAAATTCATCAACATGAAGGATTCTTTAAGTATATACATATACCAAATTGTTGCATGATGATTTGCAAGACTAATTTTATTACAATAATATGTATATTTACGACATGCGGAACATAGAACAAGCATGTGGAACACAAGATGGCATCTTACATACCTAATGTCTTTCAATCATATATACATGTATTATATAGGTCATATTTCAACTTTAAAGCTATTAACAATAATATAACTGTATCAACAGGACACATGCCAAAGTACAAGAATCACAAACCAATGTTCAAATGATGATGAATTAAATCATAACATATCACATATCTTATTCACATTTACATCTGAGAATTTGGTTGATTGATCATGGCTTGTTAAGTGTCATATATTGAAAACAGCAACGAGGTTCAAATGTACTCATATCAGAGAGTTTTCGCAGTTTCACAAAAACTCAAAGCATGAACTTGGATCTCAAACAGAATTCTCGCTCAATTTTAAGAAGCACACTAGATGTGGGCAAAGTCTCCATTCTTTGTCCAAAAGGAATCTTATTGTTACCAGTTATTGACCCTTACCTGAGACAAATTAATCACACTCTATGCCATGTAGTGTCATAAACTCTAGTATTATAAAAACATAAGTACAAACATTATTTTGGGAATGAAAATTAATCAAAGAATTATTTTTTTAAGTGGATGAATGATGTGATCTAATGGCAGATCAAATGTATAACAAAGATCGTAAAATTCCAAAACCTTAACACTAACATCAATTAAGGCAAGGCTTTCACATTATCATTCCTTTTTGCACAACAAATATATGATAGGAGGTACTTTTGTGTAACACAAAAAATATATAACGACAATTGTAAAATAAAAATTATTGAGAAACAAACAATGTCAAATGTCATTAACATTGAAATTCAAATGGTCAAATATGTACAATTTTGGAGGCAAAATTTTCATAGGCTATTCGGAAGCTAAACGGAGCGTATGGCGGGAAACAGTGCTGCCAATCATGTATATACAAAACTCTGGGAAGGGTGCCCAGAAAATCTTAGTGGAATCTCTGGTTACATAGCAAGCTTACACACAGGCAAAGGGAATGGCATGAAAAAATGCAAACATAATATCTAGACATTTTTGTATCTGATACACCAATAATTTGTAGATATTTTTTGTATCTGTACACCATTCAACTGTTCTACATTTTTTCTATGTTCTTACTTTGCTTTTTGTTTTTGTATTTTTTTTCCCATTGAATGCGTTATCTGCTCTTGGTGAATAAGGTGTTGATTCTTAATTCATCTGTTTTGGAGAATTATATACCATCATGAGGCATAATAATGTTCTCATGGAAGCAATGTGAAATATTAATCAAACTATTTTTTCAAAAAACATGTTAGGCCTCAATTTGAAAAATAATAAATGAAATTCTTCCTTTATTAGTTTGCATACTGCAGTTCTGAGTTCTAGCTTATATATTTTCATAAAATACTAATCTAGATTTGTTCCTGTTACCCACAAAAAAAAACATTGGGCTCTAGTAACTATTTACAGTAGACAAATATTACTTGGTATTACAATAACTGTTAAAGTCCACTTTTTGCATTAATCTTCAGAAAAACGTAGCATGGTCTTTTATGGCAGATCTGTAGAAAATAACAAACAATATTTATTTGAAAATAAAAATATCCAATTTAATTAAATGGTTGAGAAATATCACAAATTCTTTATTTTTATTGACTGGCTTATGAAACACAATACTTGTATTTTTTAATGTTTTAAGATTAATTTTTAACTAGATATTAATGAATTCAATGATTTCACAATTAACCATATTGGTACGGTATTGTATGTATTGCTGCAGCATTTATTAAAATTGTTAATGACCAAATTGGAAACATTTAATTGCATTGTCAATAGATAGTTTGCATCAAATATGTATACCTTATTAAATTCATTGAAAAAAAATTCTCATCCACTTAAAATCATTATAATCCCACTTTTCCTAATAGCTATTTTACGCAGAATACAATCAAAGAACAAAAAAAGGATACCTAAGTGCAAAAAAAATACACAAAATATTCTCATATAAGGTACCCCCACATCAGTACTGTGGAGTAAATTTGCTACCATATTGAATCCCACTTCCCACATCTCGACACTAGCTCTCTCATGTAAATATGTTTCTAACCATTACTATTACATAGCCTCTAACACTTAACCAGTACTATGGTAACTTTTTAATACCACCCCAGTTACTTAAAAAATATGTCACATAACAACAAACCAACACAAAACCATACCATAACCCAATATCGGTGTTACATTAGTATTGCGAGCGATTAAATCTTGTCAAATCAACATTCTAGCCTTAAGCTCAATCTACGTAACCAGCGGGGTCATAAGGAATTTTCAATAATACACATCACTGTACTTTATTGCCTTTTTTCTTCCTCACTAAAGAAATGTCCTTTAAATGAATCTTAAATGTATTGTAACCATGGCTTTTAAGAATAACATTGTAACAGCACTTCACTTAATGACGTTATATCCTATTAGCTCATAATTCAAAAATATGCAACTTAATGTAAATGTGTTATTCTATCAAAATAGAACCCCAATTGGAGCACACAACGACTGACACAGCTTCACTTCCAGTATTTCTCGGTTATTAATGCTATGAAATTTAACTGAGAAACAAGAGAGATGGATTTCAAGATATCTTTTTCAGATTTTTTATTCTTATTTTTTTTCAAAGACAGTATCGAGTATTCAGTACAATTCGATGAATCCGTTCTTTGGAATAGCCCAATTGGTTGATTGCCAAGGGGGGGACTTGTTTAGTAAAACACTGTTTCAGTCCTCGTCAAAAAACAGTAACCGAACAAGTGAGTACTCGAGAAGCAGCAGGACAGCCCCCGGTGTGGTTAAAGAAAACACATACTTTGCCCCCTAAGTGACATTTACTCACCGACAAACAAATGTACAAGAATTGGCCCTCCATGGAGTATGTGTTCATTAACAACCAACCAGACATTTAGTATATTCATGACGCATCACCCCCTTGGCCGGTTTAATGTCTGACATAGTTCGGCTAGGTAGAGTGTAAGGACTGGTGGTGGGTTCGAGTGTCCCTGCTTGACGGCCGCACCACCGTGATATGGTCGTTGGATGGGGAGGTTTTTTCTTTCCCCAAATTACCTCCTTGGGGGCAGGGAGAGGGTAGTCGTTAAGTTGGTGGCTTACAGCATTCTGACCTACCTAGGGCCAACAATGTTTGTGTGGTCTGTAAGTTAGAGAAATACTTGGTTTATATAATTCCGTCGTTTTTATGGCTATCAGTTCTCGGTTAGGTCTGTCAAGTAAAATTTTTCGGCTTTAGATAGATTTATTATAAATACAATGATTAGGCGGGTACATAAGACTTGACGTCAAAATCATATAATCACATTTAAAAAATCAATGGTTACCAAGTTCACTTGCACAGAAGTAATTTACTGGTACCTCATAGATTGATAACATTCCTTATTGCGCATCAGATCTGTAAGGAATGGTTTATTGGGGGGGATGGCAACCTTAAGTCCTCATGGAATAGGAAATCTCTTCAAAATTATACCAGATTAATCACTTATAACCATGAAGATTAGACTATAGATATGATTGCACTATCAAGTTGTATTTATAAATTCTAATCCTATTTTTCTATATTAAGTTGGTTTCCCCATTGTTTTTTAGCTATTACACTATTGCCAAAATTATAACAGCAGTTATAGAAGGTAATACCTATAAATTTCCATTTAATTGAGATTTTCTGGAATGGCTAATAGTAGTAGTAATGTTTCATTTAAAACTGTGCTGTGTGCAACCATTTTTAGTTACAATGTACAAAGTCACTTTCGGACATGGGCTTCAGGTGTATTGTTCACATTGGTTTGATGGTTTTGGAATTTGGTTAAATATCGGATCGTAGGGTAATATTGACTATTGGTTCTGGTGGTTCAATTTTGGAGGTTTGGTGGTTTGATTTGGAATTTGGGATAGGTGTGTAAAATCAATTGGTATTGCGATAAAGTTGTAATAGGTGGTCGGGATGTGGCTCTTGTGTGATAATTGTAGTGGGGAGGAAAAGAGTCACAAATAACACATTGGGTGTCTAGCGGTAATTGCGGTTCTACTTAGTGGATCCTGGTAAAGGATTCGGCACGAATCTATAAAACATGACAATGGTCACCGAATACTTCAATTTGATTGAATCCTCACTGCATTCCCTTGTATTTTCAATTAATCTAAGTTATTTTTTAGTATAAAAATAAAAAAGTTATTCCTATTTTGCTTATTATAAAAGTATTTTTCTTGCTACTTGAGCCGAGAGACGCACGGATATTCGTTTTGCCACGAACTCACAAAACATATCCCAGAGGTCGACCTAAAGTATAACGGTTAGGAGAAACAACAACCCGTCCGAATTGTGCCTCCACTCAAAAATTAATGACGTAACCAATTGATAACAATACCCACATGGAGTCGCTATAATCTGTATTATGCATAGAGGTTTTATTTAATCTGTTAATGCTTTTTTTCCTGATAAATTTAACATAAACAGAAATAAGTGTCTTAGTATTGTTACTATATGGACACTGGCTAACTTTATAATTTATTAGTTTCATACAATAAAATGGAACAAAGGCGAAAAATGGTGTGTTATTAATTGGATAGGGTATATATAATATGCATAAGATTCAAAATACTTTAAGCAAAAAAGACGACATAGCACAATATATTCTCATAATACCGAGCATTTTGCTCAATAAAATTACAAGTATATTGGTATTGCTATTTCTCGTGAATAAAAAATATTCAAAATAAGAAGTATAAAATCAATCTCAGCGGTAAATTTATCCATTCTTCAACGCGTGTTTTTCCTGGATGTCGGACCAGGGGGGGGGAATTATGTGCGTGGGGTTTCTGCCATCCATCGAAATATTTATATGTATATACCGCACTCCAATCTTCCAATAATATACACGACCTGTTCTTTCAAGAGGAATCTTAAGAAAAGCAAGGTAGATGGGTTCAATGTCTGGGTGGACTAATTGATTGAAGACAAGGACATATTAATTTCTGCATTCTTATGACAAGTTATTCCAGGTACATTTTTGTATACTAGAGTAACTAATGTAAACTTCCAGAGTCTCATGAGAAACCCAAAAAACTCAAAATTAAGGCTCATCAAGGAACAGAGCCATGGTCTTAAAACAGCACCATGGTGATTTAAGTGGTAAATGAATAATATCTCACTCTCCAGCTCCCCCCCCCCCCCACACCCATTATATATTTCTGATTATACATATTAAATTGGTCATTCCTGTAATGACCAATTTTTCTCCTAAAATGCCAAGTAGTACTTGTACCCCTGCAATAACAAGTCACTAGCAACTCTCATCCAATGCTTTTCTAATCACTCTAATCCTAAAGACTTTAGGTCATGCGGACATATATCAAAATGAGAAAATTCATGAATAAAAAATAAGTTTTCCATTCAGTTGATACTGTTCAGGTGATACGTTCATCAAATGGGACATGTTCATGAACAATTAAATTTAAAAAGTCCTTATGATTTTTCTAAAACCATTTTCAAGGCAATATTGATAAATTTTGGCGGGGTTTTTTTAATTGCTTATTTTTTGAAGAGTCATATTACTTAACTAGATAAACTACCAGGTATTTGATAAATATTGATGGTTTTAGATATGTACTTTGGCATCAAATCCAAGGTAGGCAAATATTGATTATACTAAATGGATGATCTGTCACACCTGATTGATCAAATCAGCATGAAATGGCAAACAGTGATATCTACCTTTGTTCACTTGACATCATTTAATAACACCCATAAGAACTGTTACAGTAAAGGTGTCGTGCAGGAGGTCCAGGGGTGTTCTATATGGCACTGAGTTTGATTAGCCAGGAACGGATATTGGTAGGGCTCAGATAGTCTGTTATTCTTACTAGGGGAAAAGGCATTATTTTAATAGGTAACATGCACCTAATTTTTCAAACTAAACAGAGGCTATTAGCGGCATAAGTAAACCTAACTATAGTTACTATTCTTTCACAAGTGTCAGTATTAGTGGAAAAGCTGCCAACGTGATCCCCCCACCCCCCCCCACCCAAAACAAAGAGTGAGTCTTTATATAAGTAACACCTGTAATCTTATCACTGTTTGTGTGAAAATTTTGGAAGGCTGCCAAACTCGGATCCTTTTAGTATTTCTTGGAATTTGAGTTGATTAAAAAGAAACTCTATAAAAAAGTTGGTTAAAGTTGAAAGTTTCTACAACTCTCTGATCTAGGATAGCATTTTAAGAGGATTCAGATAGAAAGGGACAACTGACCAATAGCAGATGAGAAGCATATGAACCTACATAGTGCAACATAATATGGACTTGCATGCATACATATATATTATATATTTTTAAAGGACAGTCTAAATCCACCCAGGAGTTATTGGTCACTATAGGAGGGTTTTTGCCGTGTTTCGTGAAAAATTGGCAACACACAATATTATTTTTGCAACTTTTGTACAAATACAATCGTGATATTGTTTTTTTAACTGCGGCTATTGTGGTCGCTATGCATAGTGACAGGTGTGGACGTCCAATAGTCTTCCTTTAATTATACTTCCTTAATTTTTGCCTGAGTTTCACGATGACAACTACCATAAATTTAATTGGTCTATATTTGAACACTGCTTGAAAATAAAAGTTTTCTAGCCAAGATAACATCATTTCAAACTATTTCCATCATATTTTGAATGCTATTTTACATATTAGCATGATTTACCTTCAACGTTTTTGAAAAACAAATTTATTTGATTTCTATAAATGCATGGATATAAATGTCTTGAGATTTTTAAGGTAAAATAACGATGGCTGCTTTGATGTCCGATATTGAATTCCTACCTCTATATCTCGTGACTGTGTTTCTTTCAGCACTGTTTCTGGATGGTTTCCATGTCTATTTCCAACAACACCAATAAGCTAATTTAATGTAACTGGCTCTGTCAGAAATTGTATCAATACTGCCATACCATATATGACCTATTAAGTTCACCCCACATTTGTATTGGGAGAATAAGGTGGATTCCCGTTTGGTGAAAAAAAAAACCTGACCTGCTGGTTTACATACTTTTTGTGATTGATTTCAGTTCTTCAACAAGAGGGGCCCAATGCGGCATTAACGGTCATCTGACTCATTGCACAAAACAAACAAAGTCACAGTATAACGCTATTGGTTAACGATTAAGTTTAATAACAATACAAGAACTCTTCAGTTGAAAATGTAAGTTTCTGAAATAGGTAAATGTCATTCGTTGAACAAACTGGTAGCCCATTATCCATAGATGTGGTAACCCATTTAAGGATTTTTAAAGACAAATTTCAGCAAAGATTCCTTTTTGGAAATCAGCCATACTATCCACCATGGGTATTAGTCGGTCCTTTATAAAATATGATTGTCCTACCTAAGTTCCCCTTCCAGAATCAATTAAAACCACTATAGACCAATTTTCCTTGAGATCGGAGACTGAAACCTGAAAACAGGAAGTGGGCCAGCGGCCATCTTGGAAAACCTAAGTCTTATGAAAATGTTTGCATGTTGTTCGGCATTTATTTAAACCCTTTAGACCATTTTCATGAGATTGGAGACGAAATCTGAAATTCAGGAAGTGGGGGCAGCTAACATTAAGAAAAAATTTGCCACTTTTGGGGCCCCACACCTCAGCCCCTAGGGGTTCGGACAGACTCATATATTTAAAATACGATTTGTCCTTCCCCAATGATGTTTCCACACCTATTATGTGATGAAATCCATCATAAGGAGATGAAGGGACAAGTAGGATTTTAAAGCCTTAAATTAAGAAAAATTACCCTTTTTTAGGCCCGTTCCTCTGCCCTAGGGGTCGGACCAGGCTCATTTTATTTAAAATATGTTTGTCTTCCCCAATGTTGTTTCACACCAAATATGGATGAAATCCATAAAGGATGAAGGAGGAGTAGGATCTATGCTTAAATTTAAGAAAATTTTGACCTTTTGAAGCCGCCCCTCACTGCCCATAGTGGTCGGATCTATTACTTTCTATATAAAATATGATTGTCCTTCACCAATGATGTTTCGACACCAACTATGTAGAAACCATTCAAGGATGAAGGTGGAGTAGGATTTTAAAGCTGATTTATAGAAAATTTACAACTTTTGGAGCCCTGCCCCTCTGCCATAGGGGTCGGACCAGCTCATTTATATAAAATATGTATTGTCTTCCCCCATCGATGTTTTACACCAAATATGATGAATATCCAGTATCCAAGGATGAAGGAGAAGTAGGATTTTAAAGCTAAAATTAGATACAATTTGCCCTTTCGGGGCCCAACCCCTCTGCCCCTTGGTTTCGGACTTATCTCATTTAATAAATAATATTGTATTGCCTTCCCATGATAATTTTTTTACACCAAATATAGATGAAAAATCCATTCATGTATGAAGGAGGAGTAGAATTTTAAAGCTAAAAATTAAGAAAATTTTGCCCTTTTTGGGCCCAATCCTCACGCCCCTAGGGTCGGACCTGGTCATTTATTAAATATGAATGTCATATCCCCAATGATGTTTCACACCAATTAGGATGATATCCATCCCATGGTTGAAAGCTGGCAGTAGGATTTTTAAAGCTTAAATTAAGAATTTTGCCCTTTCTGGGCCCACACCTCAGCCACTAGGGGTCGGACCAGGCTCATTATATTATAATATGAATGCCATCCCACCTAATGATGTTTACCACCAAATATAGGATGAAATCACATCCAAGGTTGAGGAGGAGTTGGATTTTAAAGCTTAAAACTCAAAGTAAATTTCTCCTTCTTGGAGCCCCGCCCCTCTGCCTCTAGGGGTCGGACCAGGCTCATTTATTTATAAAATATGACTTGTCCTTCCCCAACGATGTTTTACACCAAATATAGATGAAATCCATTCCAAGGTTGAAGAAGGAGTAGGATTTTTAAAGCTAAAATTAAGAAAATTTTGCCCTTTTGTGGGCCCCATCCCTCAGCCCCTAGGGGTCGGACCAGGTCATTTTTATAAAAAATATGAATGTCCTTCCCCAATGATATTTCACACCAATTCATGGATGGAAATCCATCCATAAAAGGATGAAAGAGGAGTAGAATTTTAAAGCTTTAATTAAGAAAAATTTGCCCTTTTGGGGACCAAACCCTCAAGCCCCTAGGGGGTCGGACCAGGCTATATTTATATAAAATCATGATTGTCCCATCCCCAATGATGTTTCACACCAATTTGGTTGAATCCATCCAAGGATGAAGGAAGGGAGTAGGATTTTAAAGCTAAAATTAGAGGAAAAATTAGCCCTTTTTGGGGCCCCACCCCTCAGCCCCAAGGGATCGAACCAGGCTTCATTTATTTAAAATATGATTGTCCTTCCCAATGAAGTTTCAAACCAAATATGGATGTTATCCGTCAGGGCTTAAGGAGGATAGGGCTTTTGTATAAATAGTATTACGCAACGACGCACGGCGGACGGCACACGCGACGGACGAAACACGATGACAATAGGGTACATCCCGTCCTTCGGTCAGATGCCTAAAAACATCTTTACTGAAAATGTTGTATGTTGATTCGAATCAATTGAACCCTATAAAAATCATTGAGAGGGGGGGGGGGGGGGGGGGGGGGGGCTTCGGAGATTTCCAGAAACTGAAAACATGAAGTGGGACAGCTAAAATTAAGAAAATTTGCCCTTTTGGGGCCCCTCCCCTCAGCCCCTAGAGGTCAGACCAGACTGATTTATATAAATATGATTGTCCTTCCCCAATGATGTTTCAAACCAAATATGGATGAAAAGTCATCCAAGGATTGAGGTAGGAAGCTAGGATTTTAAAGCAAATTTAAGAAAATTTGCCTTTTGGTGGCCCCACCCTCAGCCCCATAGGAGTTGGGACCATGATCATTTATATAAAATTTGATTGTCCTTCCCCAATGATGTTTCACACCACAAATATAGGATAAAATCCATCCAAGGATGAAGGAGGAGAGGATTTTAAAGCTATAAAATTAAGAAAATTTGCCGTTTGGGGGCCCCACCCCCTCAGCCCCCTAGGGAGTCGGACCAGGCTCATTTTTATAAAAATTGATTGTCGGTCCCATTGATGTTTCACACTAGATTATGGATGAAATCCATCATGGATGAAGGAGGAGTAGAATTTAAAAGCTTAAACCTTAAGAAAATTTTGCCCTTTTGGGGCCCGCCCCTCTGCCCCTAGGGGATCGGTTTATCTCATTTATATAGAAATATGATTGTCCTTCCCCAAGGATGTTTCACACCAAAATTTTGGATGTAATTCATAAAGGGGTTTAGGAGGAGTAGGCTTTGTATAAATAGTTTACGCACGAACGCTCGGGGACGGCGGACGGCGGACGGCGGGACGGGCACGGCGCACGACGTCGGGACGTAAACACGTGACAATAGGTCATCATGACTAACTTCGGTCAGATTACCTAATAAATCAGTTCTGATCAAATATTTTCCAGAAATAAATTTTTCAGCTTAATTGAAAGTGTTTTTTAATTGTTTCATTTACAAACTCTTTTCATGCTGTTTGTGTATTAATAACGGTACTTTTACTAGGTTCAAATGCAGTACATTTGTATTGCATTTTTAAAATATGAACACATGTATATACATTTGGACTTTAAAATGAGAATGTGAATTGGAAAATGTACCATTTCTTTGCAATGTTTGATTGTAATTAAAAAAAAGCATTTAAAAGATCAACAAAAATTATCAAACAAAGACTGTTTCACATTTCAAATGAATGTCAAATTTGTTTTTTAGCAAATATTTGAATGCTTCTGAAATGAACTAGAATACACTTGTTTGTAGGGTGTATAAAATCTGTGTTGCCAAAAAAATTCATTTGAATCAACAAACAGAAGCAAACAGAGAAATAGAATTACCTCGTGATCACTTCTGTGGTTCATTTGTCAGTCGAACCTCTGGCCTGTTTCCATGGACTTTGTACAAGAGATAACAAACGTTGGTGAGACAATGTCATTGTGAATAGATGTCTATACCTCCTCTCCTAAACTAATAAACCCAGCACATAAAACAAATCTTACTTATCACCCTCACCATTCGAAAAACAGAGAACTAACCTTCAAACCAATGTGAGACCGACGAATAATTTCAGCAAAAAAATTGTCAAAAAACAAATTTAAAAATCTTGACAAGAGGTTTATTCTAATTTATTACACACTTAATTACATTGAAGGAATTCAATCTAGTATTTATATATAAACTGAGGTACGTTTTCCTATTAGTTCAGTATTGTTATTTAGGTAATAGGGTTGTACATAAAGACCCTGGCAGAGTTTGGGAACTTGGGACACCAATTTATCATAAAAAGCTAGCAAAAGAACTTTTTTATTAGTATACAAGATTTGACATTGCACAACCTATAAATGGAAGCTTATTGAATTATCCCAGTTTTCAAGTTGGCATTGGGAAAGGAAGGGAATCCCTATGTAATACTGAAATCACTGACAATTTTAGGTCAGACAGCCAGTTTTCCTTTCATATTGGATGGATTCCTGGGTTCTGTACTATTTTTGGCAGTTATGAGTGATGGAAAGAGAGTAGCAGCACGACATCACATTTGATTACATGTAAGCTTAAGCTTTGTAAACCATGTTCGCAACTTATTACTTAACCTGTTTGGTATAAAAACAATCACAAAACTAATAAAAATGTTTTAATCATATGACTCTCATTTCTCTTATCATAGTTTATCCTGTCAAAAATATCTTACACAGAAAAATGTTCAGGTGCATGTGCTAAATGAAATGTCCGAAGTGGAAAAACTATATATTGTTCAAAACAAATTTAATTAATGTGAGCTAAAAATAAAAAAAAAAAAATGATGTACATACATGACTATTTTGAACCACTGTAAGGCAAAGATGTAAAAGAAATGAAAGCGGGTTACTAAATTGTATTTTGAAAGTGTCATGACATATACTAGCCAGTAAAATGTAAACATGCTAAAATAAAAACCTGTCCACGGCTACATCTAAAATACAAGTCGCTATTATTGACCTGCCCTATCTACACACAATTCTTTAATAAGGAATAACAAACAAAAAAATTAGTCTGGTCGACTCAACACTACACCTACCTCGGACTCCTTAAAGTATTAATCAGTCTCCTTCAAATTGAATGGCTTACCAGTGATCTAACAGGTGTGACAAATGTAATTTATATCTCATCACGGGTATAGGGACAACTCCGTTTAGACAGAGTTATTTCCCTTCCACTCTAACTTCTCATCAATGGGGATGCAAAGTTACCTCCCTTAGGCAATCATACTGTTTACAAGATTTTGTGTTACTTCACTTTGCCATTTTTGATAAGGACTAGAATGACCTAACTTGCACTATATTACACTACATGGTAATAAGTGAGTATATTTCCATTGTCTTAAAACAAGTAAATAAGTAGAGGGTTTCTATCATCTGTATGCCACTAAAACCATGGCAAGGATTTTTATGTCCGTGTATTGAGTATACATTGTTATATTACTTTACTTAAAAATAAAATTTTTCATAGGATTTCCTCACGAAGAGCAATAAACTCAGTAATAAAAAAAAATGTCTATAGGAAAATGACCTTTATGGAGTCAAGGATATTGATTTGGCTTACCTCCATATTCTTTGTGGTAGTCATTGTCCTTAGTCCGTCACGGGCTTCCATCGCTCGTGTGTATTGCAACAAAGTATGAACCAATCCATTTGTCTAGATTTTATAATATCATCTATCAAATTTCCAATATATAATTAACATTATGTATTTTGAATGAGAAAATATTTCTGGGGGAAAAGGGATATTATAATGTTTTCTGTACAAATGTCTTAATTAATACCAAAAATAAGTTGAATTTTCAGTAACATTAACAAAGAATTAAACATTATTCAAAATTATCATAAAAATATATGAAAACAACATCGGCAAGCAAAATTTAAATTTTTTCATTTCTTTTTTTTTTTAATATACTTTTTTTTTTATTTTTTATTAATTTTTCTATAAATAAATAATATAATGGAATTAAAATCTTGCTTCTAAAATCTAGCCTTTCTTAACGTCTTGTAATTACTGTTTACACATTTATCTGTATTTCAATTCCTAAGGCACCATACTTATATATAAATCATTTATTAGGCATACATATTGTGTTCACTTCCAAAAAACTTAGGCCATCGTATTTGACAAATATATATGTCGGTTAACTTATCCAAGCAAATAAAAACTATTTTCATGCAGTTTTGTGATAAATTCTACAAGCTAGATTAATCAAACTTTTATATATCAATGAATTTAAATGTTCTTTGATAATTTTCTGCTCAGCTATAGTCCTTTGTTTTCTGTGGATATTTATAAGTTCTTTATATTGTGAGCTAAATGTATTAATTTATGATTATAATTTGCAATACTATATATTAATGTATTAGTCATTATATTTCCCTATAGAGTGTAAAAAAAATGTTAAAGTTTGTACTACTAATATAGTTATCAGTTTGCTTGCATTTTGACTAGCTCTTTAATCTAGTTTTTAAGTTACGTCAAAATTCCCATACACTGTTCGGGTTTATATAATAATGACGGCTAAAAATGTAAAACCATCAACAAAATTAGACAGAAGAATAAAGAATAAACATAACAGCGATATATTAATACACAACATGATTAACTTTCTAAAACTATGAATACAAAACACTTTCCTGTTTAATTTATCTGAATTTCTGTTAAATTTTGTTTTTTCTCTTATTTTTTCAAATTATCTAAAATCATCATACGTTGATTATACTTGTGACTCTTATAAAATTTTAAAAGTCCAATTAAACTTCCTCAAACATTCAACCAATTATTCTTTATTATTACAAGGGAGTTGGTGATATATATTGGCTTTACACTGGCCTGACTGAACATGGTCCAATCTTAGGACGTATTTTAGTTGTTCTGAATGTCCGATCATATATCAAATGCGTCATTTCATCAACGTTCTTCCTGTACCAAAATTCTAGTCTCAATTTGACAAAGAAGCAAGCCAATTGTTCAAACAAAAATGTATTTTGCATTACAGATAAGGTGTATATGTAAAGTGTGAAACTAAGGCTTCACCTCTTACCTCTTCCTTGAATGTCATCTTCTTCGGAACCCAGGGACTTGTTTCCAGGGCTTACAGATACAAAATTATGTTTTATCAAAAACCTATTATACTTACTCTTTTTTATGGGCTGTTCTTAATTCTGGAAATTTTTTTTGGATACTTTAACACCTTGATAAGCTAAAGACAGTTTTTCCATTTCATTAAATAATATTTACATTGTTAATTCAAAATGAGTTTATAAAGGACACAGAGAAACAATCCAAAAAAACAACTCCTTCTACGCTTAAGTCACCATCTTTGACTTAAGCTGTTGCTGAATAAAAGTTTTCATTCATATCTGAAAACTCCTCAACGCTGTATCGTACAGGACCTGATTTTCAACATAATCTAGATTTATTGTGCTAAAAAACTCTCATTATGTCTGTAACTACAGCTTATATTCCAAAAATTCACCTCGAATAGGCAAGGTTATTCAATATGTAAAATTTGGACTTTAATCTAAGAACGACTGCCCAATTACATTTTTTGCATAAAACTGCAGTACCTCCTGTCAATACATGGTAGTGCACTAAGCAATTCATACAGAGAAAGAGAAGAAATAAAACTAGTGTATGATAAAGATATCTGCAGATCAAAAACGCCCTAAATAGAAATACTCCATAAAACTGCTGTTAAAACTGATGAAATAAGAACTTCATTATGCATGTATATAGGGTGTTTTAAAATGAGAAGTTTTGTCAATAAAAGTCATGATGGTAGTAATGATAGTAATTAATGGCATACAGAAAGAGGATGGCTAAATATAGAAATGGAATTCATGTTTATATTTCACAGAGAGTGAAATAATTAGGAGTCTCCAGAGATTTAAACAGGTAAACATGTAGGATCATGTTATTGAAAACCAAGTTTTTCATCAACATAATGCCATATACAATATTAATTAAGATATCTCTGACAATAACAGCCATGACATGATGATAAATTCCTGATTTAATGCGATAAACTCTGCCCTCTGCTATCAATATTCATGAAATCTACCAAATACAACCGATCTGGTTTATAACATCATTGCTTAGTTAATATCTTCAATAAAATATATTATATTGATTATCAGCCAGGCCTTGGGGATTGATTGCTGGGATGCTGAACATGGATTCATCTATCTCGCTATTAAAACGCAATCAACATGCTGGCTCATCCCACTCAAGGGATTAATATTGCAGGGCAGCTCTATAAACGTACAAAAAATAGCACCCGCCATTTCAGGGCTACAGGTGAAATAATGAAGTCAGGTAGGTCACCATAGCAGCTGGTTGTGTTGTGTAAACATGAGGTGGCACCATAATGTTTATGTTATTGGGTTGTCAGGGAGGCCACAAAGTGATCGCCAGCTACCGTCCTCACTGCAGAAATCATCCTAATATCACTATGTCACATAGAACTTATTAGGTAGACAACATTTAATGAGCCACAGAACTTGATTTGTTAACATCTAAAGAAAATTGTTTTCTAACACTTGACCAAATACATAAAGGGGTCCTCTACATGTATGTATATCCCTATATGTTCCCCTTCCCCTTTTCAAAGGCCTCAAGTTCACTTAACTTCAATTTTAAATCTTAATTAAATGCAAACTTATGCATAACATATGGTTTCTTTGCCTTACCTTTTTTTTGCAAATTGATTTGTGGCTTACTAATGTGCAATAGTTTTTGTCAATGGCTTGAAATAGGCCCACTCATTTTTCTGATATTGCTTATTGGATAGAAAGAATACAGTGGGCAGGATTCATATCCTTTCATGATGTCAATTTCAATCCGACACCAGAATTATTAATATTTTGTTTATTTAGCCATTTCTGTAAAAATAATTTATTACCACTAAGATAATTTATGTCTGATGTTGTCCAATCCTATTGACATGTTCAACATCATATTTTTAATAAAATATTTGGAAATTGAAAGGGCTGACTCCAATTTTATAAAATTGAAATACTTAACAAGTTTATAAATAATACATAAGAGATATTTCTTGGGGAAAATAATCTTATAACTTTGTAACAATGCAAGATCTTATTTCAAAATAAATGATTACAAATAACTAAATCAAGTAAATCCTTATCAATGGTTTTAACTAAAATACAATAGGAAATAGGAAAAAGATTATATAAAATAATATATATACAGGTAAATGAACATATTTATAATAAATATCGAAAGCTGACTGACACGTGACTGGCGACATTCATGCAGTGTGCGGGGCATACCTCAGCCTCTTTATGAGGCTCAGTGTCTTTCCCCTTCCATGAAGGCTTCCACTTCTGGCAAAATTGAGATTTCAAAATTTATTATTGATTCCACGCTTGTAACAATTAAATATGTAATATCAGCTTCGGAGGCCATTGTCAATCAATTATTGATGGGTCTGGACAGAACATTATCTATGGGCATTGAATAAATGATTGGTTTTTGTAAATACATATGACAACAAATGACTTTGCTATAAATTGTAAGTGGCTGTCAAAGGTTTTAACATTGTCATTGAATGAAATGCAAACGTATTAATTGAAAATAACCAACTTTAAAGTTTTAAGATATATCTTGTAGTTTACAATAAATAAGGTATTAACTAACTGTACCTCGCTTTCTTTCAGTGTCTCATCCTCTCTTAATCGGAAGGGTTTCAAGGATGGCTAAGGTTGATATAAAAATAATCAATACAAGGATCAAAATTAAAGAGGTAAATAAAATCAAGATCAATCATGGAGATTATAGCTACTAATGGAGAAAATTTCAGACAAAAAATATCTACTGATGGCCGACTTCTAATTCATTCATCTTGTTCCATAAAAGTGAAATAAAAGAAATCTTAATACTGAAAAAGGGAAAATATGATACTGAAATACCTGCAATTAATTTAATGTAGATGGCACATATTATCATGTGAAGTATGACATGTAAATGGTACTGTGTTCCTAATACCTGATCCATTGAATGTGTAGACAACAAGCACAATCTATACAAATACAATTGGCATAAAAACTTAACATCTTGATGAAAAAAAAAATATCAAGAATTCTGCTGTATGATGAGGGGTGGAAACAAAGAGAGAAAACGAAAGAAAATTACACAAAAAATGTGCACATGACTTCAGATGTATAAAAAAAAAATATGGCCGGATTTAATACCAAACAATTGTAAGAGTGTAGGATCTTTTTATGTGATTCTGAATTAACTCGTCTGGACACAACTGAAATATGTAGCAGTACTCACATGACAATACCAAGACAATCGTAATGATCTGTTTACAATTCCAATTCATCTCTTAGAAGATAGATAGAATTAGATTTCAAGTAAAACAAGTGAAGATAGATGATATAGAAAGATTTTAAGAAGTTTCAAATCAGTAATTGTAGTACAGAGTTTAATTTTCTAATAGTACTGGTATAAATAACAACCTTACTATATTCTTACTATCTGGACCTAGTTTTGCAGAGTTTGGTTTATATATTAGAATGCAAAGTGCCTTGGTATTATCATGCAAGCCTGTACTTTCCCAGTTCTCAGTGTCCAGACAAGATTTGGCCACAAAGATTTGGGGAGTGGTCAGCATGCAGTGAGGACATTACCTGGTCCACTTGACCCTCCCTGTTGTAATCATTATCCTTCCCTTTTGTGGGTTTCCATTTCTGTGGTCAACGTGTAAAATAATGGAACATGCAATTTTTTGCGTTACCACAACTTTCATGTAAAGTTTTAAGAATATTTATTGTTGTGTACAGGTAAGACTTGCTCAAAATCAATTCCTAGGTATATACTTTCTAATTCTTTATTCCTTTTCATTCATTTGTTAACATTTGAAATAATAGAGTTTCTTGAAAGTGTTAAACAGTGTAGAAACACATCATTTTATACTTTTGATCATCACTTCACATCTATTAAGACCTACAAACTTTGCCAAGTGAATATAAAAATATCACCTTATTCTGAAAATATATATCGATAAAAATATCTGATGAAGAAATAAGTGTATAGCTTGATAATGTACCCTGACACTAAAGCTGGGATCACACAGATGATAAAAGATTAGATATAATAATAAAAGATTATATATGAATTCAAAATAATAAATTATGAAAATAAGAAAGAATATTGATTTTTTTTATGTTAGATAAAAACATTCAAAAACCAGGTACCAGGTAGGTGTGAAAGGAAAAACAATTAATTTTGTCTAGTTTCAATTTCAACACATCATTCTCTATTGTTTTATCAATTCTGATTCTTTCAGTACAAATGTTCAAGATTTCAAATTATTCACCATTTTTAATACGATTATCATGATGAAGAAAAAATAAGTTTGAATGAACTAAATGGAGGAGAAACTAACTTCAATGTATGATTTTGATACTTTGTCACACATTTGTTTTCAAAAATAAAAATTTTAGTCTCTGATTTTTGTTTTCTTTTCATGAGAATGTACTTTCAAATTACACCTGTCTCTATTGTTTTTATCAATCTGATTCCATGGTACATGTTCATAATTTTATATGATTCTTTGTTCAACGTTTGACTCTATATAAAATCCACGTTTGCATTCATTGAAAGAATGAGGAGTACAATAACTTCAAGTTTGGAACTTTCATGGTAATAAGACTGTATTGTTATAGGAACTCAAATCCAAGCGATACTGAACTTTTTAACAATGTATCTTCTGTTTAACATATTGGACATGTGATATATACCCTTCTCCATCATTGCAGTCTATCCACTTTTGTTCTGATAATCACTTTGATACTTGCACTTCCCCCTGACTAATAATGACAATCCAACTCTCCTTACAAACACTCATCCCTGAAGCTAAATAACCCTGACACATCCAACTCCCTTACAAAAACATAATACATCCATTTTGACAGCTGGAAATATAACCTGAATCACAACCAACTATCCTTACAAACATCAAGTCTTACATTTCTGACAGGGCTGACACATAACCTGCACAAACACCAACTCTCCTATTACAAACCACTCATCCTGCTTGACATAATGACAACACACTTGCCACTTACAAACAGTCATCCATTCTGAAGCTGACACTAAACCTAACCAACTCTCCTGACACACCAACTCTGAACGCTGACTTACAAAACACTCATCCATTCTCGAAGCTGAAATAAACACTGATCTCACCAACTCTCCTTACTATACACTCATCCATTATGTAAGACTGACTAACATGACACACCAACTCTCCTTACAAACACTCATTCCATTCTGAAGCTGACATAACCTGACACTCCAACTCCCTTACAA